>NC_051162.1:138690115-138716486 GCF_013339745.2 Dermacentor silvarum
GCCACTTCAAAACTGACGTTCCGCACTGCTGCAAACTGAATAGTGCATTTAGATCTAAGTACGATTGAAATTGCCCCGCTGAAAACAAAGCAAAGAAACAAAAGAAAGCAAAAAAAAAACTATAATATGCCCAGGCAGGCTATCTAAGCAAAGAGACCATTGGCGGGCTATTTAAAAAGTGCCGCGTGAAGTCAAGATAAATATCCTGACCGGCATAATGAGATAGCGAAAATGACGATCCTTAATCATGACCCGTACCAACGACGGCGCTTGGGCCCTGAATCGGTTGGCCTTAGGAAACCTAAACACTGCGGGGTCTTCATCGCACTGATAAACACGGTTCCGTCGCTGTACTGTGAACACCGTGACAGTTAGGTAATAACCAGCCACGTCATTGCGCATATTATGCGCGATTCTACGCTCAGGAGCAACCCGCCGTGGTTGCTTGGTGGCTATGGTGTTCGGCTGCTAAGCACGAGTCGCGGGATCGAATCGCGGCAACGGCGGCCTCATTTCGATGCGGGCGAAATGCGAAAAACACCTGTGCTTAGATTTAGGTGCACGTTAAAGGACCCCAGGTGGTCTAAACTTCCAGAGTCCCCCACTATGTCCTGCTTCATAATCAGATCGTGGTTTTGGCACGTAAACCCCATAATTAATTTTTTTTTGCGCTCAGGAGCAGTATCACCAGCGCAGAAAGCTTGAAACTGTAAAATGCAAACGGTAGTTCATGATTTGCAGGCGCTACATTATGCAAATAGGCTGTTCCTCGCATTCCTGGCGTTGGACCGTACCGAGTTTGTTAGAAGAATACCTTAAAGCGCTTCCGGTGATCAGCCTTCACTCTCATCTCTTTAGCGTTTCGTGACTCGCTTGTAAATTGTCTTCCATAAAATAATGTATCAGAAAAAGTTGGCCTGCTTTGTTGCGAAGGAAATGAGGTACAGTCGACCTGTATGCAAAAATTGGAAGTCAAAGCTGCTTGCACATTGCGAATAGGTAAGCGGTATATAGAGGTCAGCTCGGACTATCTTCGCTGTGTCGTGGTACCGACAGCATTTGTTCTTCGGATCGTATATATCTCATTATGAAAGAGCATACAAATACATGAAACCGTTGTTAGAATATATACATTTACTTAGCATCAAAGTCATTGCAAGCCTTCTCTGAAGAACGCGGGGTATAAGCAGGAGAATCTACATCTGTTAAGTGATTCCGTCCCAGACACCGAGTTGATGAAACTTTGGCAAATCGCGTGCGCAAAACGCGTAAAAGATGCTCAGGTGGGACACTTGCTGGCTAATCAAACCAAAATAAGCACATATGCCACACCACTACCAGGCATCTTTCCATAGTCCAAGCATAAATAGCAATAAATATTCGACAAGTACCATTTTATAATCCCGCGATAGAAGTTAAAATAATGTGTAATATGTAAATGAGCCTTATGAAGCCCTCCTCAGGCAAAAAAGGCAGACTTCAGCAATTTTGCGAAATAACTAACTTAATTTGTTTGCTCATATATGAGGAGCTGCTAGCGTTTATCTGACGTTCCGCTTTGTTTATTTTTTCACCCGCACAGTGTTACCCGGATGTTGGGGAGTGGTACCTTGTGTTCAGGAACTACTACGATGACCCAGACTTCGGTGGAATGAAGAAATGCGTGAAGTTTCGAAGATACGGAATATACTCCTTTGACAACGACAGCACTTCTGTAGAGTTTGCATTCGGCTCAAACGAATCAATGTAAGAATTTTGTCATTTCCCGCCTGTAATAATGAAGTTGCTGAATGAGTTGCTAGACCGTGGTGACGTCACTACGTGATTTCTATGCTGTTGGGTACTTTTCCACTCGGAGTAGCTTATGCAACCGTGATCTTAATCGGAAATCACAAGCGGGAGAAGGAACGTGCTTCGCATTATTCGCAGACGACATTAGAATACGTCATTTTACAGCTTCACTGTAAAATGACATGTTTTCGCTGCTTACTGCATGTTACTTTTAGATGCGGAGCATCTTATAGCGGCGGCCTGTCCCGCGGCGTCGTTGGTGTCGGCGTCGGCGTCCGTCCGCACCTCTCCTCATTCTCTCCACGCCTGCTGTGCGATAACGCCTCTCTCCTCCTCTCCCCCTCTCCACGCCATCTGTTCGATAACGCGCTTCTCCCTCCGTGTCTTCATCCGCCATCTGTGCGATAGCGCGCGCATGCGCGCCTCTCTCTCTCCTCCTCCTCTCCGCGCCAGCTGCTTATATAAACCCGGTGCATGCGCCACTGCCTCAGTTGCTGCTTCGGTTTAGTCACGCTGCGCCGTTCGATGCGCTGAATGGACGCCAACAAATCTGTCAACGAACTTTCTGGTACATCTTCAAACAGCAGCAGCCATTTCATTAACAGAACCGCGAGCACCTCTGAAGACAAGGCTGCGCAGAGAAGAGCTCGCGACGCAGAACGTAAACGTCGGTGACGCGCAGGGGATCCAAATTCAGTTCGCCAACGCGAAGCCGCTTCAAAACGTCAGCGTCGAGCAGCGGATTTCACACTTCGAGAACGCGAAGCCGCTTCGAAACGTCAACGTCGAGCAGCGGATCCTGAGCTTCGAGAACGGGAAGCTGCTTTGGTTCGTGAACATCGAGCAGCAGAACCTGAGGTTCGGGACCGTGAAGTTCAACGTAAACGTACGAAGCGAGCGGCGGAACCCGACCTTCGAGAACGGGAAGCCTCGTTGGTTCGTGAACGTCGAGCAGCAGAACCTGAGGTTCGGGACCGTGAAGTTCAACGTAAACGTACGAAGCGAGCGTCGGAACCCGACCTTCGAGAACGCGAAGCCGCGTTGCTTCGTGAACGTCGAGCAGCGGATCCTGAGCTTCGGCAACGTGAAGCAGCGTCGGTTCGAGAACGTCGAGCAGCAGCGCGGCGTTCACGCGATGTGATGGTGACCAACGCAAGTTAACACGTAAGAAAAACGTAATAACACCAAGTTAACAACGTTAATAACACCGTAATAACAACGTAATTAACGCCGTTGTAACGACCGCGATGCTCCGCATCAGCCCATGCCCTCGGGAAGATGGTGTAATTTTTTTAATTTTTATAGTGAATAAGCTATTAGAATACATGGAGGAATGGATCTAATTACATACATATAAATATATAGATAAAATACATCTAATTCGAATTGTCGCATTTTTTTTCAGTCCAACCAATATGTGCAACTTTTCTGTGGCAAGGTAGTCTGATTGGATCACGGACTTTTATAAATAAAATTGTCATTTACTGCCTCTTTAAGCGTTTAGGCATATTTCGATGCCGAGGTCGAAGGGACATCACTAGTGCCAACGTTTCGACAAATGGAATTGTCAATGGAGCGCACAGCCGAGCGGTAGTTTTTGCCAATGAACGGACGAACACCAGCGAAATGGACAAAATACTCTTGTCGAGAATGTTGGCGCTTGTGAAATCCCGTATTCGACTGCTGTTGAACATGCATTATTCTACCAATCATCCCATCGGGGAGCGCACCCAACAATGCACATTACATATAGACACATGTCTCAAGGACATATGAAGTGCATCGCGTGACGCGAGATATACGTGTTTTGCGGTCGTTGATTATTAACCTTGTACCTGTTTGTTCACTCTGCATCTGATCCTGCTATGTCCAGTACGAGAGTGCGGTATTTTATAAATAAATGGCATATTTGTTGTTGAATAACATGTTGCATAAAATAGTTATGCTGCCCTTGTGGGTTTTTTCTCGAAGGTATTCACTTTCAAACTGTGTTTTAGCTTCCACGTATTACTGAGATAGCCATTATATGAACAGTCCAGACACATTTCCGTCGTCGGCGTCGCCGTGATGTTCCGCATTAAGTCCAAGTGCGATAATATCGTGGCCGTGCACCGTCTGCTATGCGTGCGAGTGAAAGCGTGTGAAAGTAAGGCGAGCATGATGGCTCGATCTCGCGCGCGTATGGGAGGAAGGCCGGGAGGAAACGCGGCCGTTTTCTATCGCGCGCAAGCCACCGAGGGAGGGCAGAGGGATCCCTCTATACTCAGGCGGCGGCTGAGCGCAGCCTTGCGGGCGATAATTTGAAAGCTATCGGCGATGGGTACAGAGTCTAGGAGCGCTGAAGGCTGATAGCTTCGCGTGCGCTATGTTCTCGCCGCTTAGTTAGCGCTAAGTGAGAGGCAGCAAGATGGTCAATTCGCTCGCTGCTGCTGCAACTCTTCCTCGCGCCAGCGTTTTGACAGTGAGTGTCCGCAGTGATAGAGTAAGATGTGTTTATGCTTGCCTGTGTGTGCCTGACACCATGCTGCATATTTAGAGCGATAGCTTTACTACTCCAGCTACAAACCCAGAAAATGCCTGGTTCTGTTAACCTGACCTTCAAGCGCAGCCAAGGTCAAACTGGAGTTAGCCTCCCTAATGGGTTTTGGGCACGTGGGCGCCTCGAGGCCACAGCAAACAAATAATACAAGAATAAAAAAAGGTCCTATTTGTGTTGCTGCATAGAAACGGCAAACCACACAATAAAATATTGCGCTCGTCCTGTCCATGTTTCCCAGTGTGGTTCGTGTTTACATGCAGAGTGAGTCAATGCATATAAACGCATTATCACGTTATGATATACAACGGCTAATATTGACCCTGGAAAAAATGTCTTCCCAGCAAAGCATTTGTGTTGAAAACTGAATCCGAGTTTAAGGGGATCGGTGTAAGCTTGGTCTTTGTAAGCTGGCTTTCCCAGATTATTTGCTGCAGGGAAGCCTACTCAAACAAAAATGCGATGCGAACGGGGCCCGATAGCACTGTCGCGTATCACTCTTAAAGGCGAAGCTTAAGCGTCCTTATTTTTGTTAGTAAGCGAATGTTTACAAGCTTGTACGCCCCATCAAACTTAAGAAATAGCTTAAAATTGTTTTTTATTACGGGGTTTGACGTGCCACATTCACGATATTATTGTGAGACACGCTGTAGTGGGGCACTCCGGAATAATTTTGACAACCTGGGGTTTTAAACGTGCTCCCAATGCACTGTACACAGATGTTTTCGCATTTCGCCCCCATCGCAATGCGGCCGCCGTGGCCGTAATTTGACCCGCTCCCTCTGACTTAGCAGCCCAACGCCGAAGCCACTGGACCACTACGGCGGGTACTTCATATGGCTGGCAAATAATTTCCTGTCGCAATCGGTGCTTCGCCTTTCCAGTGAAACTGAGACCGTTTATAAAGCGAGCTTTAATATGCCGTAGTTAGCTGATTATGCCCGTTTCAACATTGTAATTGCGGTAACACACTACAACAACTAGCAGACATTAAGCAGCACACATTAAATAACTATACATTTCTTTTTCAATTCTATTTCAGACGCGGGGAGTTTACGATGACTTCATCTGAATGTTACACGGCTAAAGATAGAGTTACTTACCAGCGATACGACAGTAAGTATGAAAAAAAGACAGGTTTCAGTCACTGTTCCAATTTCTTGAAGGTCGACATTATTTTAGGACACTCCTACGTCTAATCTCCTAGCATAAACTTGGAACCGAGACGTTCACGTTTGGTCTTGCAATGTCTTTATTACGCGGCACACTTGAAGAAATTCGCCGCACATTTATTTTCAGCAACAGCAGACCCTCAATTGTTTGTTCACGCCAACAGTCCTGCTGATAAAAGTATGAAAGTATAGTGGTGCTGGGTGGAAGTGCACTAAGTTACGTAAGTGCCACCAAGCTATCGGCGTTCATTGTATCACACAAAGCTACCATTCAGAGTTAACGCGAAACTAAGTCACTCAAGAACAGCTTGAACTTCGCACTCGCATGCTATCTGGCATTACTGAAACCCTGAATTCCTAAGATTCAATCGTGTCGCCGAACGTATAGGACCTGGATGATTTCTCTTATGCCATTAGCAATCATTGCCTGGTTTCTCATTGGTAGAAAACTGAACCTAGCTGAACTGTTCATCAGTAAAAAAAAAAAGCAAGTTAGTAAATACGATCCGCCTTGAATATGCAGCCTACATTGCGTCAGAAAAATGTCGCAGAGCCGTTTGAATATTTGATAAAAACTTTAATTTCACAGGAAAATAATCCTCAGCCTCGATACAAATTTAAGCTAAATGTATCTCAGAATGACTGTCGACGCTAATACGATTAGCATTGAAGCAATTTAGCGAGATACCGTATTGTTACTATCGAAACGCATCATGTATAAGCCACGTACTGCAGCCTCTCTCGCGCTTCATTTTGGAAACGCTTCCCGATATAATGGCATCGCCACAGCGTCCACATTGTCTGAATATAAATGACGCGTATTCAATTGCGCCCAGCACAGATTATATATTGGTCGTTAAAGAGTGCAACATACTCAGAAAGCCAAGTTGGCATCAATGAGGCTCATTAAAAGCGGCACGTACTCAGTGGCACATACCCTGTAGTCCATAAACCCAGTGACCCAAGTTAGTGTCATATATTCATTGGCACTTGTTGGTTTCGAAGGTGGCTCCCTCGGCATAGGACCTCGATTCTCTACCCATTAGACTATTTGGACTATCCAGTGGTCTAGGTTGGCATGACAGGCAGCCGGTATGTCATGAAGGTGTAATATGTTTTTCTCTGACTCATGTTCGCTGGTTGAGGAATCGAAATCACAGCATCGGAACATAAGTAGGTATTGTACTGCACGACCGCTAGATTCAGCGCAACTGCGAGTAAAACATAACATCCCTGTTTCACAGTGCACTTCTCCATTTTGCAAGTTTTAAGGTTGACGTTACCTTAGATGTTTCCTTGTATTCTGCTGGTTGCTCATAAGTTACAACCTTCTCATCAGTTTTCCGTTTCGGGGATATCTGATAAGTGCCCAGAAACATTTATTACACAGCCGAAGTAAAAAATACTTCCTTAGTCAAAGAATAAAAGCACGCAAACTTACATATTCATTTACAAATAATTCAACCTCAATTCAGAACTATTCGTTTATTCCAAACTGCTTCATCCTGACATGTACAAGGGTAATTGCTATTGTGCGCCAAGACAGAAGGTAAAATGCTTGCATCTACCATAGTGCCTAAGTTAACGCGAAAGTATTTTGTCTGCTGTTTCAGATATCTCTTCCTCGAGAGACTTTAATGTCCTGTACACTGACTGTGTGTCCTGTTCTATCCTTCGTCACCCCTATGCTGCAAATGGTGAGCAAGCTTCTAAGTTTCGAATTGATTTACGTTCAAACAAATGGGGCGTTTCCACGTTTCCTAACAATAAGTACTGCATCGATCTTGGAAGCAATGTGCCCATCAAACGTAGAACAGCTAGTTATTACACTGAATTCAGCTACTCGTACAAAAGGTAGGAGAGGGATCAACCCTCTCGTTGAACTCTAACCCACCTACGTGAAACCCTTTTTACGAACTATCAGTATCCTTCACAGCAATATCAATGCCAGTCAAAAGGAAGAGTTAAAACGCATCAACAATTATTGACTTTTGCTTGCATGACATAAAATGTTCCTGAGTATCAGCTGACCTCTTCTAATTATGCAAACACATCTCCAAAGAAAACGCATATAGCGATCGAGCCTCTGTCTCATTCAGAATTGCGAAGTGACAACTTACGTATTGGAATGATTTCAGAACCATTCCACATTTGCAAACACACGGAATGAATTGAAATAATTTCGGAACCATTCCATATTTTGAAATACCGAGAATGAAATAGAAATGGAATGATGACACCAGTCGGGTAGGTAGATTATAATGGCAGCGCGAGACTACGGAATGTAACTAGGAAAGAATGAACACGTAGTCCGGGAGAGCTAGATGTTGTCTTTAATCGAGACTGCGAAACCATAACTATTTAGATTCTACTAAGACATGCTTCAGTAATTCATTGCATTTCTCAATTTTTGCTCAATACTGACTTTTACAGTATCTACCTATAAGTCATTACCTGCGCAGCGGTAATTATAGGCAATAAAGTATTGTAAAGATTCTGCACTTATGAAGACACAGAAGCCTTTTTGAGTTGCAAAGTTCTAGTGTATTTAAAGACAGTAACCTTGATTTGGAATGAATTATTAGATTTATTAAGAGAATGTTTGACTTACGACACATGTATGGAGGTCAAAAACGACATCACAAACAGTCACGCGCGCAAGTACATGGCGATTAAGAGCACACACCATATTTTTTCCTACACTCTCGAGTACCTAGAAGGCGCGATAAGAGGCGGTCACAGAGGTGTGCCGCAAAAGATGGTGCCCGTTGGTATGCCAGTAAATATAAAATAAAGAAAATCATCCTGCAATAGATATTTATGCCTTTCAGTTCTCTGTTCGTTTTCAAAGCAAGAGAAATAAAGTGCATGGGGAAACAATAGCCGGCTGCGTCATTTGTAACGTCGTTAAGACTTCAAAACTATGTATTTAGTTACTAGGCACGTAAGCAGTATACAATATTAGAGACTGCGTTTGATTTTCATGATTGGAGGAGTGGAATGGAACAGCTCCGCCACACCAAGAGTGGGAATTGTCCAACTCTCAACATTACGAGAAGCTAAAAGGAGCGCAATTACGCTGATGTCCACTCTCCACAATCGAGTGGGAACGGGATAGAGGGTCCCACTTCTTTCACTCTAAACTTTCTCGTGTCGTAGGTGTCCTATCACGTCTTCGCTTTAGCTTGCCGCAAAGGATCAAACTTCTACTATATAATTCTCTATTCTTATCTACACTAACTTATTGCTATCTGGTATGGGGCACCACAACGGAAAAGAACTTAGGCAGAATATATAGGCTACAGAAAAAAGCTGTACGCATAATTACAGGTGCTCCACGCGATGCATACTCTAAACCCATATTTGAAGCCCTTAATTTACTACCAATGCCTGACATTTACAATTCGAATTTACTTAAGAGATATCGTACTTGCAGAAGAAACCATGATTCTTTTCTCATAGACTTAGCGCATTTAACACCATGCACCTGCCCGTATAGCACGCGAGCCTCTGATGATTGGAGAATCCCTTACATACGTACAAACTATGGTCGCCAAATGATGAAATATTTACTGCCAGAAACACTAAACAGGTTTTCCACAAAAAATGAATGATACCATTCTTTTTCTACAAACATCTTTTTTTGTGCATTTCAGAACAAAAGCGATAAAATACTCAGACATGTTTACCACTGTATTATAAGTACTTATGATTTCTTGTTGCTGTTTGCTATGTGCTAAATGGTGTGAAAGCCCTTGCCAAGCCTTGATGGCTTTTTGCTTTCACCCCACAGCATCACTGTTGTGACTGTTGTACTGTCTCATCTGGTGTTGAAATAAAGTGATTTGATTTGATTTGATTAATATGCTCTCGGTACACATATTGATAAACACAGGATGAACTTGTGCAGAAGTACCAAACTGTTACTAAACTTCCTCTTCCGTAGTCGTACAAAAGAAGTAATTTCCAATTCCTGAACACAACAGCAAAAGATAAAATGTGTTGGCAAATCTTGACGATTGCACCGCCTTACAAGCCTGATAAATAGCCAGGCTTCAGGCAGGCAGCAGTTATCATTGTTGCGCTCTCAATAACAGACAATTTGTTACGTTAAGCTTGCATACGACGACAGGCAAATTACTGACAAGATAGTTTAATCAGATAAGCCAGTAGTGTAAAAGCATGATTGGTAGCCAAACAGCTTTGTAAATCATTCATCTTACGAAACGCGAAATAAAGGCAACGAGAAACAAATTGTAGATGTTTTATCTTTTGTCGTTGGCTAACATTACATCTTACCGATTACTTCTATTGCGCAGGCTACGGTTGCAGCTATTGGCGCCGCATAGACACTTTCTACGAGGAGAACCTTTGCTGCGAGTTCATCTACGACAAAAACTGTGGCACGTCACCGAAATACGAGTTCTTTGACCATACTTGCCCCTTGTAGGTGAGGTCATGCACTGCCTGCCTTCCCTTTAAGGAAACCTTTCAGGTGCTCCCTTGGACGCAATTGTCATGGCAGCAGAAGAAAAATAAATCTCCTGACCTTCTTGCCAGTTTGGTTTTTACAAATTTCTTCACGCGGAACCGTAAGATTTCAGCCCTTCCTCCAGTGGCTTGTGTCGAACGTATTGGACATACAAATAAACAACTAAAAATGAAGTGACCCCGCTTTTTTACTTGGTTTATCGGGATAAATTTCATTCTCGCACACCACAACAGTTTATGATCGCATATTCGATCTAATATTTCAATGTGTATCTGCGGTTTGGAGAAGGGATCACTAACGAATACAACATCCAAAATAGAATACAATGTAGTGAGTCTTATATGAATGATGTCCCAGCTGACATCGTCAAAATCTCAAACGTTACGGCAACCTCTTCGGGAACATCAAGACGGTGCCTTACGTTTTTGCGCCTTTTCTAGTTTATTAAAGATTGTCCAACGGTAAGAGTGTAGGAGTGACATTTTTTCGTAGTGTAGAGGCGCAAATTGCTAATAGATATGCTATTATTTTTTTAGAGTTCTCTGAACATATCGTACGGCGCCCAATGTCTGAAACGTTATGCTGGGACACTAGGGCAGCAGTCCAAGCTATCGCGCTGAATGTTTTCTTCGATGTACAAGACCCATGCAAGAAGCAAATAAGACACGCGATCGTCTCGTCACAGTTCTACATTTTTCAAGCATAGCTGTCAAAAATGCTAAACACATTTGTATATGCAATGTCTAGCCCAAATTGAACAGTAGATTTGTGTTGAGTGTAGTCACCATTGGCTCTGGTAACGACAGTAAATATCGCGAAGTCGAAATATTATAAACAAGAATTCAAACCAAGAGAGCAAACAAGGCAGAAATCCGCAAAAAATATGGATCTTTGAAGTGTTTTGGCGAACAGTTAAACAGTTGAACAGACGAAACCAGACAGCAAACACATATTAACCAATGTTTATCTGTAATAAACAGCAGTACGGCAAGGTAAAAAACAAGTGACGCGCACGTATCATAAATGTGTGTAAAATTATTTCGACATTTAAACCAGTAAAAATTTAAAGTTGAACCTAGGCGTTCTGTAACCTCAATGCCGATGAATAACTCTCTTTAAAGAAAGTCAGAAAGCTTAGCTGTAGCGAAAGGCTTATGTTGCATGCTGCATGCAGCATGCAACAGCAGCATGATGTTGCAACATGCTGTTCAGCAGCATGCTGAAGCAGCTTAGCATGCTGCTTCAGGTGAAATGGAGATGGATGAAAGAGAGTGAAAGGAAAAAAAAGCAGAGCAAGCACACACGCTCTAACGCATTCATATGCTTGAAATGCACTAGCCCGAAAGTCCTTTACGTAATCTCATTGAGGCCTGCATCCAGCAAGTGCTGCAGTGCGCCGCAGCTACTTGCTCGGTGTGGATAGCTGCTTACGGTTACTCGTCGCAAGCACCTACCCACGCCAACTTACGCATGAGTGTACCAAATAGTAAGATTAAGGAAAATCGAAATTCAACCATTTCACTATGCATTGCCTGAAACAGATTCAATTTCCTGGATGTCCAGGAGGCCAAAGTGTCTGCACAACTGTCATCGTCGGCACATTTCAATGTGCAGCATCTCATTTGGCATACGACACTCGTTATATTCTTATGAGCTTCAGCGGGAAGAAAAGGGCAAAATTTTTGCGCACATTAATGCATACCTTGAACACCAAATGCCTCAAAGGTAACAATACTACTTGTGAAATGCTCTATTGTCCCGTTTGTCTATTGCTCTATTGTCTCTATTGTCCGTGTTGAAAGCTCCTTGCTTTAGTTTATTCCTATGGCGATAGCGAAAAGCGTTGCTGACCTTGACCACTAAACCATTGCCGACAAGCGTCAAACACTTCCAGCTATTTATTACATCCTGTTCTCGACAGCCGTCCGGAAACAGGTGCGTAATGAACATCAGAAAAAAAAGGACAGCATATGACAACAGGACTTTGTATACAGTCTCCGGCGGAACAAAGTTCCAGCTCAAAAACGACTAATTCGTAAGCACATGAAGCGTTAGTCGTACATTTCATTCGTGCTAAATGTAAAAAAAAAAATGCTAATCACATAACTAAATTTTGGTACTTACATGCTTGTTAGGTTCCTGAAGCTTCTGCAAGACATCAATATTATTACGATTTTCTTGTTATTGAATGTTTGGGAACGTCGTAATGTCTGAAACAACAAAGCCACAATTTCTGTCCTAATATCAAACAATTTAATTGCTGGGAACCTTGTCACTTCTCAACTGCCAGAAGAAAACAAGCATTAATATTTGCACGTTGTAGTGACGGTGAGTAACACAGCCGCAAAACTGTGAATCACGAAACGAACCCTTTATTTGGCGAACCTGTGCCCATAAAAGCAAGTGAAAGTCTCGGCGTTCGTCGAAATCTGATGTGCGGGTCAAGCGCGTCGGCTTTTTACGAGTCGTCGAACGTTCCAGCGTAATCACTGGGACAGGCGCGCCTTCCTGAAAGTAATACATTGTGTCGCGCATACAATCTGATTAAACAAAGTTCGGCGAGAACATACACAACTGATAGAATCAACGGTAACATTCGAGTAAGTTCCAAATCATGCAAGCGCGTCTTGCGCTGAGCGATTTTTAGGTTAGCGGGGCTAATACAGTCTCAGAAAAAAAAAAAAGGATAAATAAGTGCATGTGTCAATGCCTCCCTCTTAAAAAGCATCGTGCGGATGCTACAAACACTGGAGCAAAGTCAAAAGCACACATAGTAAAAAAAAAAGATAGCAAAGAACTATTGAATTGAATCCTGGGGTTTTATGTGCCAATACGACGATTTCATTATGAGGCACGCCGTAGTGCGGGACTCCGGATTAATTTTGACCACCAGGGGATCTTTAACGTGCCCCCAATGCACGGGACACGGGCGTTCTTGCATTTCGCCCCCATCGAAATGCGGCCGCGATTTCTTCCCGCGACCTCGTTCTTAGCAACGCAACACCATAGTCGCTAAGTCAGCGCGGCGGGTAGAAAGAACTACGTCCCAGAGTTTGTTATCGTTGGTAGAAAGGCTTACGACCCACAACATGGACTGCATCAGATCGTGAGCGGCACCGCTGTGGTCGCGTAATGCCGTCTGTCACGGCCTTAACGTCCAGGGCGCCGTTACCTCGGATGATTTTGTAGGGTCCGAAATACCATCAGAAAAGTTTCCCACTAAGTCCTCGTCGGCGAAACGGGGTCCAACCCCAAACACGGTCACCGGGCTGTTTTCCCATCTAGCGTGGCCGAATATTGTAGTGTCGGCTGTCTGCTTTTTGCTGGTTCTTGATGTGCAGGCGGGCGAGTTGTGGTGCTTCTTCAGCGCGCTGGCAGATAGGCGGTGACGTCGAGATTCTCTTCCTCGCTTACGCGCGGCAGCATGACGTCGAGTGTCGTCATCCGATTCCTTCAGCAAACCAGCTTGAACGGTGTCATCTGGATTGTCTCTGGCACTGCCTTCTTGTAAGCGAATATTACGTAAGGAAGGATGGCGTCCCACGTCTCGTGCTCAACATCAACGTACTGTACATCGCTAACATGTCGGCGAGCGTCTTGCTCACGCGTTCCGTTTGACCATTCGTTTGTGGGTGGTATACGTGGTTTTCGTCCGTGGACTTCTCTGGCTGTATTGCAGGATGACTCGAGTAAGCTCAGCTGTAAAAGCCGTTCCTCTGTCAGTAATGGCGACTTCTGGCACACCATGTCGCAGCAGGTTGTTCTAGACGTAAAGGTTCGCTACTTCCACCGCACTACCTTGGAGCAGGGCTTTCGTTTCGGTGTATCGGGTGAAGTAGCCAGTGCCCACGACAATCCAATTGTTTCCGGATGTTGTCGTCGGAAAAGTTTCCAACAAGTCCATCCCGATCTGCTGAAACGGTCGGCTAGGAGGCTCTTTAAGCTGTAGCAAACTCGCTGGCCTTGTCGGTGGTGTCTTGCGTCGCTGGCAGTCTCGGCACGTCTTTACGTAATCGGTGATGTCGGCGTTCAAGTGTGGCCGTTAATACTTCTCCTGAATGCTCACAAGCGTACGGGAAACCTGAGATATCCTGCCATTGGGTCATCTTAAAGGGAGTAGAGCACGTTTGGCCGCAGTGCTGAAGGCACAAAAAGAAAGTAGTTGGCGCGGACTCGCGTCAAGATTTTCTCAGCGAGGATGTCGTTTTGCAATGAAAACAAGGACAATCTGCGCATAAATGCCCTTCGGGCAAAGTCTGCGTTGCCTTCCAAGAACTCGACAACGCTTCTTAGCTCAGCGTCTGCTCGTCGCCGTCAGGCGAAGTCATCGGCCCTTATTGTCCCTAGGAAAGAGTCTTCGGCCTGGTCGTCTTGCGGCGGGGGGTCCATGTGAGTGCGGGAGAGGCAATCGACATCAGAGTGTTTTAGTCTGGACTTGTATGTCACGGTGATGTCAAATTCTTGAAGTCGGAGGCTCCACCGTGTTAGGCGTGCTGAAGGGCCTTCTAAATTGTCTAGCCAACTCAGTGCGTGATGGTCGCTTACGACTGTGAATGGCCTGCCATATAGGTAAGGGCGAAATGTCATGGTAGCCCAAAGTGTGGCAAGGCATTCCTTTTCCGTCATTTGATTCCGCTTCCGACAGCCACCGGCTTGCGTAGGATATCACCCTTTAAAGAGCGTATTTCATATGCACTAGGACAACGCCGAGGCCTAAGCTGCTTGCGTCGGTTTGTATTTCGGTATCGCCGTCTTCGTCGAAATGGGCGAGCACTGGTGGCGACTGCAGGCGTCGTTCTAATTCCTCAAACGTTTTGACTTGCGCTGTTTCCCACGTAAATTCTACGACAGATTTCGTGAGAAGAATCAGAGGCGCGGCGGTGTGAGAGAAGTTGTTTACAAAGCGCTTATAGTAGGCACACAGACCAGGAAACCTGCGCACTGCCTTTTTGTCAACGGGCTGTGGAAAGTTTGCAATGGGAGCTGTTTTCTGCGGACCAGGAAGGACTCTTTACTTGCTGATGACATGGCCCAGGAACAGTTCTTCGTAAGCAAAGCGGCCTTTCTCCGGCTTTAGGGTAAGTCTAGATGACATATGGCCTCTAGTACTGTCTCAAGGGGCTTAACGTGATCGTCGAAGTTTGAGGCAATGAAGACGATGTCTTCCAAGGCAGAATAACAGGTCTGCCCTGTCCATTACACATTGGAAAGTTCCGACGTTATAAAGGCGGTCTTCTCTCGATACCTCTCGTCGACTTCAATTTGCCAGTAGCCCGCCTTGAGGTCATCGACGAAAAGTACTTTACGTTGCAGAGCTGGTCCATGCGCCGTATATCCGTGGGAGGCGGTATACGTCCTTTTTCATGCCTTTGCTGAAGCGACGGTAATCGATGCAAAAATGCAGAGTTACATTCTACTTTTTCACGAAGACAACAAGAGACGCCCGCGGGCGTTTTGTCGACTTGTGGCCTTATAGCTTCACGTTCTTGCGTGGAAACTCGGTAAGGGTTCTGGCGGTGTGGTCAAACGCATTCTACGGTTATTATGCGATGCTTAGCAACTGGTGTTTCTCATATCCTTGTTGACGACGAGAAGCAGTCCTTGTATTGCGTGAGGACACCTTTTAGGTATGCTTGCTGATGCCTGGGAAGACTGGCATTAATATTGAAGGATAGTTTAGTAACACGGACTTTTGTTGTACGTTCCGCTGAATCAGAGAAGACCAACGTACCAACGGACCAACTTTTTCATGTACGCAATCATGGTGCCCTTGTTCAAGTGGAGAGAGAGAAAGCACTTTATTTGCACCCGTCAGAGAGTATGGGCGATCGGGGTGAGACGCAGCTCCCCCTTTCACCGTCTACCTCCCCCCTAGACGTCGGCCGGAATCAGTTGGCTTCCGGCGGCGGCCTGAGCTAGACAGATGGCTTGTTTTTGGGCTTGTTCTTCCTGGCTATGAAGGGAGGATTCCCATGACTCTTTGTTCCCATGTAGACCGTTTAGCAAGCCCAGAGCATGTCATTTAGGGTCGCTATGCCTTCACAAGTTTTGCATTTCGAAGAGTGCACCTCAGGAGGCCATTTGTGTAGGATATACGGGTTTGGGAAGGTACCCGTCTGCATTTTTCGCCAGATTACTTCTTTCTTCTTTGTGAGAGATTTATGGGGGGGGAGGAAGGGTTCTCCTGTCCATTCTATAGTGTTGTAGAATTTCTCTGTATATGGTTAAGTCTCGCTTTTTGGACAGGAAGTAGTATGCCTGCGCTGGGGCCCGGTGTGTAAGTCCTCGGGCGACCTCGTTGGCGATCTCGTTCCCTGTGAGTCCACTATGAGCGGGCGCCCGTATTATTCTAATTACGTCATTGGGTACGTTCTCCTTGCCAGCTTGCAGAATTTTGGCGGCCTCTTTGCATATAGGCTTTGATTGACATAGGCTTTGACATAGTGTCATAGGCTTTGATTGCAGTTTTGGAATCGGTGATGATTATTCTGGTTGATGGGTTTGTGATTGCCAGGGCAATCGCCACCATCTCTGCCTCCTCTGGTGAAGAGTGTCTCACGCTACAGCTCGAGATTAGCTCGCCTTTGTCGCTCACTACTACTGCAGCGTAGTGACCTTCTGGGTGCTCTGCCGCATCGGTGTACACTACTCCTTGTTTTTGGAGGATGGAGCTTTGGAGTCTTTGGACTCTGCTTCTGCTGCGTTCGTTGTTGTGCATTGGGTGCATGTTTCTTGGGATGGGGGGGTATTCTTAACCTGAAGGGCAATTTCTTTGCGGATGGCGGTTATCCCCTCTCGCAATTCTGGATTCCGGTAGCCCAGTTTTTTAAGAAATTCTTGACCGGAGTTTGTCAGACTGCTGACTGCATGTCAAATTATGCAGGCCCGTCTTGCGCTGAGCGTTAAAATTAAGTTAGTGGGTGAAGTAGAGTCCTAGGAAAAAGGATAAATAGACGCATGAAAATAAATACATCAAAGGTAAGAATATTCCTTCGGAAATGTTCTATTGTCCCGTTTGTATCGAAAGCTGCTCGCTTTAGTATATTCCTATGACGCTAGCGGAAATCATTGCTTACCGGGGCCACTTAACAATTGCTTACAAGCGTCAAACACTTCTAGCCATTTATTACATCCTGTTCGGTACAGCCGTCCGGAAACAGGTGTGCAGTGATCATAAGAAAAAACAACAATAAAAGACGCAAGGAGCTACGTTTGTGTACAGTATTGGGCGCAACAAAGTGAGTGCTTTCAGCTCTAAAAACGACTCCATCGTAAGCACATGAAGCGTTACCGGTAGTCTCATTCATGCTAAATAAAAAATTCTAATCACACTAATGAATTTTCTTACTTGCATGCTTGTTAGGTTCCTGAAGCGTCTGCAAGACACCAATAATATTACGTTTTTTTGTTATTGAATATTTAGGAGCCTCGTAATGTTTGAAACACCAAAGTCACAATTACTACCCTAATATCAAACAATTCAATATTCAAAACTTTCGAATAACGAATCTAATTATATTGCCCTCTTCGATTTGGTCTTCAAATCGAATAGCCACTATTAATGAATGCAAACATTTTAACGGGTTTTGAACATTTCAGAATCGTCAACTCTGCTCAGTCAAATTTGAGCAAATGTGTGAGAAATTTTATCCCAACGGTCATAGTAGGTGTAAAGCTTAAGAAGTTAAATAGTGGAACAAGTCACATTGATCAAAAAATTAAGTTTAATAGCTAAACCACGATCATCCGCACTCCGCGAATAGTCCTGGGTATGTGAACAAGCGGCATATTTTTCGCTAAAGGTACAATTGTGGTTTTATCGAGCGAGGCTTCCCAGCGTGTTATGTAATGACAGAAATTTGCTAAAGTACTGGGATGGGAACATTGTCTTATAATATGCGTGGAACAGGATGTTCAGTATTCCAAAACTATTCGAAAAGTATTCGATATTTGATTCTATTCCCTTTTGGCACTATTTGATTCATATTCGGTTCGGTCTCAAAATTTAGTCTTCTTCACACAAGTAGTTATTCATTACCCTCCAATAACAGCGCGTAAAGCAAGAGTCGATTATAAACTGAGGATACACAAGCGCCCTCTCTGTCTCTTTTGTTCATGCCTTGTTTTACGCGCTGTTACTACATAAACGCTGCCGAACCCCAAACCAGGCAATGTAGCCAACCACCTGCAAAATGTTTCGCCTAACGTTGATTCTCACAGTGCGTCTGACCTAATTATTTAGGAAGGCTGTGTACCTCTGTTAGCCGAAGCAAATATGGCCCGTATACACAAGGAGCGTGCTGGACTGGTCTGGTTGGTACATCATTGGTACTGTAACAAACAGCGCTCGGACGGGATGAAGTGAGGACGACAGACAAGCGCCTTGTCGGTCGTTCTCACTTTGTCCCGTTCGTATTCACAAAAATTATAAGAATGGATGCTTAGAGCTTTCTAAGAATGAGAAGGCGAAAGCCTAGTTGGACCTTTTGTTGATCTGCTGTTAAACTTCGGTTGTATTTTCTTATGATTTGGTGTTGAACTTTCTGTAGAACTCTCTGCTGACCTGCTGTTGAACTTTCTTATTAACGCTCTGCTTATCGCGGTCTTCCCCGCCCACGACTAGGGCTTGGTTCGTCGTCAGCCATCGGGATGTGGAATGAAGCTCTGAGTCCACTAAGCGACGTATACAGGATGCGCGAGCGAGCTGCTGCCGTTTCCAGAACGTTCTATGGGTGCCGCCGCTGACATTTCTCTTATCCCCAGCGCTGCTCCTGTGCTTGCCCTCAACACCCCTTTTGCGCTGCTGCTGACGTTTACCTCCTCCTCCCCAGTGCCGCCGTTGATCTTTCCCTCAATGCCCTTCCGCGCCACCGCTAATATTTCCCTCCTCCTCCTCAACGCCGCTGTTCCCCTTTCCCTCCACGCTCCTACAGCGCCACCGTTGATTTTTCCCTCAACTCTCCGACAGCGTTCCTTCACCCTTTCTCAGAACTTTCCTCTAGCGCTGCTGTTACCCTTTCCCAGTACGCTCCGTCTTTCTGTACCTCACAACGTGACCTTGAAATATAGAGATGGACTTTCGACTTAAAACGTCTTACGCTAGAATTGTTCACAATAAAAAATTTCAACCAATCCTCAAGCTGAAGATATCATTAGCGAAGCCAGCTGGCCAATGGGGAAGAACACGCGTACGACTAGGTCCATAAATCTTCTTAGCGCCACTTTCACGAATGACTTGTACCCATAATGACGTAACATTAAATGGCACGTAAACTAAAACTGTCAGTGCTTGGCAGCATTTTCTGTCTTTGAACATGTTTGTAACACAACATATACAGTTTGCACTTCAACTTCTCCCGTCATATGCATACGTTCTCACTGCCCTCTAGAGTAACCGAGCGGAAAGTGTAACCCTTGCAAACACCGTGAAACAAAAAATTTAATTTCGTATCCTGTAGTTGCAGTAAGTGCACTTTTTTCGCAGCATCATCAACAACTGGTGGAGGAGCTGAGGGCCTTCCACGCGGTGCTACAGCAGCTGGCGGTGGAGACGAGGGGCTTGCGGGAGGCGACTGCCCTCATCGCAACCACCTTGCGCCAGCTCGTGGCTGCCCTCGCCCATGGCCCCCGCGAGCCGCCTCAGCCGTAGTGGTGATAGTTGTCAATATTACATGTTCTTTTATTATGTTGTTAATTTTTAAATATGTTGCGTTTCGCATAATGCTTAATTTATTGTATTTTTTTGTTATGTGTAGTTCCACTTGATGAGCAAGTTTGTCTCAGTGAGAAGGGCAGTGAGTGAACTGTATGTCTAATGTTTCATCCTTTTGATTAGGTGTGTGCTTTCGGTTTGCTGTTTCTGCGCTATTTAAGTATTTGCTGCTTTTCAAGGAACATGTTGATTATGTGGTCACTTTTATTTTAGCCACAACAGTGTTTCACACACAAATGCTCTGATAAGAGGTATTTAAAACCACTGTTGTGATTTTCATGCTATATGTATGTCGTGTTTCCAATTTCAAATTTATTTGCCCTATATTTTTATATTTTTGTAAAAATTGTGTTAGTACAAAATCTAGGCACACACACTAGTACGAGTACTGTGGTGAATGTACAGATTCAGTGTTTTTTTTATGCCAAGTTCGTGCGTTTGGGGACAATTCTGCCTATCCTTGCTTCTCTCTCGCTAATCTGTTCTGCTGCAGTATGCTTTGAATTATTCTAAAGCTGCAAGAAATGCAGTGAAGCTAAACTTCAAAGGACAGAAATCTTTAGCATCTTAGCAAGTTATCTGTACACCAGTAAACCTTCTATTATACAGTGCAAGAAGGAACTTGGCTTTCCAGAAGCACAGTGGTGCTGTTAGCCGAATTATATGGCACTAGAAATACACGTCTACCATATGCTGTTATGGTATCAAAAACATTTAATTAAGGGTTTATATGAGTGGAAATGACCAGCCGCAGTCTGTAAAGAAGCTACAAGTCCTATTTACATCAGCGATTTCAATACTCTGACATTTCTGTCACGCTTGCCTATTATTGAAGCCCTACACATGCTGAACATCCATTTGTCTCTTTCTTTAATAAACGCCCTTTCTTTTTCAGAAGGTGCGTGGAAAATGCTTTTGGCATTCTTGCGTCAAGGTGGCGCATCTATCAAAAGACGATAGACCTGAGTCCAAAAAACGTTGACAGTGTAATTAAGGCCACATGCGTGCTGCACAATTTCTTGTGCCTTGAATGCAGCGGAGGCGATCACTACTGCCCTCCTGGGTAGGCTGACTCTGAGGACACCTTTGGGAATCTTCGTGAAGGAGTCTGGAGGCAAGACAACGCAACCACTGGGATGCTTCCGATACAAGGCACAAGGGCGCGAAAGAGCTCGCAAAGCGCAGATGTTGTGCGCTCTGTCTTTATTGATTTCTTTTTCAATGAAGGAAAGGCACCATGGCAGTGGAACCAGCCAGGAATTCAGTGATATTTTTGCCACTGAGTGCCTATTTCTTCATTTCATTTTACTGGTCTAAATCATGAAACGCTAACCATGTGCTTTATTTTGATGCAGTTTCTACCGGCCCTGGCATTTGTCATTTGTGCAAGTTCGTGCAAAAGTTTCCTTTATGCATCCCCTCCGTCTTTCTTTTTCATTCCTTTATTGGCCTATTGTTGTACATTTTATCTACCTAATCAGATCATGTATAGTTGTTTGTACCTAGGAAATGAAGTGAACTTGATATGCTGCCTTTTTCCTGCCCGACATGCTTGTCACACAGTTTATGTACAACTGGACCTCGGGTAGTATAGACTCTGTTCTCTCTTGTTGTTGTTCAGTGGTTGTGGCGCACACCCACAGGGGGGATTGGCCATGCATCGGGTGGTTATAATCGGTGTATAAAAACAAGGGAATTATTTGTTACGACAGCACAAGAAAACGTTGTGACTGCGCTTTTCCTTTTTTTTTAATTCTGGGGTTTAACATGCTGAAACCACTATTTCATTGTGAGGCACGTCGTAGTTAGGAACTGTAGAATAATTTTAAACATCTGACGTTCTTTAAAGTGCACCCAGCGCACTGTCTACAGGCGTTTTTGCATTTGAAGCCTATCGAAATGCAGCAGCTGCTGCACTTTTCCTTTTGTATTGCAATCCGAGAATGAGACTGCCACTGTTTCTTTTACATTTGTACACATGCTTTGTGTTTGTTCTCCTGTTGTGTTTTTTCCTCTCTTTTATGTATGCCATATGTGTACGCAGTAGATGCTGTGGACATCTTTGACTATGTTTTGCTCTTACCACATAGTTCATTGAACTGTGCATAGGGAAACTGCTTTGTCAATCTGTTCCTGAGCAACTTTACGGGACTATCCTTTTTCTTCTGTGGAGATGAAATAAAGATTGATAGCAATTGCACTCATTTGTGCAAAAGTGTGGTTAATATAAACATGCGGAAACTGCTTCATTGAAGTAGTTTGCATTCATGGAAAGACAACCAGTGCAGTAAAGTACTTAAATTTATTATTAAGTACTTAAATTTAAAGGCGAACAACGGGAGTACTTGTTTTGGGTTCGATCTAGGAGTGGATATAACAACCGAAACCAGGAAATAACTTACGGGAGCCCGTAGGTGCGGCCAATCGAGTAAATGTGGTTTTCCAAGAAAGCAAGAAACTATTCAACTAATCTTAGAAGGGTTCTGATTTTGGTTGGTTAGTTTTCCATAACGTTAAGCGGTACAGCGCGAAGCAGGACAGAGCGACACGGAAAAGGCGAGGACAAGCGCTTACTGTCAACTGAAATTTTATTGTTTGAGACATTAAAATATTGCATCAAGGATTAAAATTTTGTTTGCTCGAATGCGGGGGTGCACCATCATTTCCATAGGCATTTGAAATGGTCAACGGAAGTTGGCCCAGAACTAAGACGCCTTACATGTACATCGACATATACAAAGGTATATGTACGTACTATATATGCACATATAACTTTGCATGCACAAAACGTCTCATGCCACAGGTCAAACATTAGAAAAAAGAGAAACCTAGAGCTTCCTCTCAGCAAACAGCTTCGTAGCTTTGTAGCCCTTAGAGTGATCTTCTGCTCATTGCGGAAAGTAAGTTTCACATACCCGGTCTGCTTTGTAGGAAAGAAAATTGTTCAAATCATTGTTCGTGAGTTCTTTCGGCGCTTTCAGCCAATAATACATGAAACATGCATGGGGATATCTACGTATTACTGACGAAATTTTCTTATTGAGCGATGAAAAAGTTAAGCTAAAATGTTACGCAAAGCAGTATTTGCCGGAGTGATGTGTTTGAAACAGCCGAACGTTGTTTCCTGAGGTCGTTGCAATTCCACCAAGCAGATTCACAGGAAAGTTATGACATCCTGTTTTCGTGAGCACTCATAAAATACGTGGGTCGTTAAAGCAACTGGGAGACACCAACAAAAAGTAAAAAATGAGAGGAGTGAGCCGTATGAAAAACAATTTTGAAGCAGGTGAAGTGATCCTCGCCCTCATTGCACGCCATATGTGCAATTGTTTCTATGCACCCTGCACTTTAATTAAAGAGCTTGCCCTCTCTCTCTTTTAAATTTAAATTAACTATTGAATGGACACAACAAGAAGGATCGCTTTGTGTCTAAAGGATAACCTCGACGGGCGCAATATGTTAAAATGTGATAAATTTCAATTACCCTATCTATGGACATAACAGGAGGATCGCTTTACGTCTAACTGGTGGCTTTGTGTCTGAAGCATTGCGAGTTTGTTCTTCATTGGTTATTTTTACCGGAAATCAAGTCTAAAAGCTAACACTGTTTTAGTATGGGAGCAAATAATGCCGGATGTGTATGTCCCACTAACCACCTGCGCAATTTTTATCAAGTAGACCATTACATGACCACGTTGAGCACTTCTACTTTTTCACGGCTGCTTGCATAATTACCATAAGCAGCCTGTGTACACCAGGTACGATATAGATACAAGCAACTTGTGAATGCTGTGCAAGTTTTTATTTTATTTGTCGAACGCCTTTTGTACCACCGTCGTCTTTCAAGGCTTCCCAGTATCACAATGATTCTCTTCAAAATTTGCTTCTTAAGACACCTGCGAATTTGTAATATATATATATATAGAACGCGGCCATGTGTGATTGAGGTTAAAAAATGTATAAACTTTTGGTTAGGTGTGGGCATGGCCAATTGCGATTCCTACCGTTACAAAAATAAGCAAAAGTAAGCAAGTGCTACACGTTTGTAAATCACGAAGGCGAAAGCCTGCCAGCTGTAGAAGACGACAATGACGAACGCTCGAACAGTGGCACGACCGAGTCACTGCAACCAAGTGACGTGTGGTATCAGGCACGAACTAGGCACACCTTTAGTAAGCCAGAACCCTGGAGCAGCCATGGCTTCAACTTGGCGCTTACCACCAAGAAAGATTTTTCGTTGGATCCACAGGGTATTAGATACCTATAGAAACCAAGATGAACTGCCGTTTGACCTTTTTATGCTAATTGGCTTTAACTGGCTATGGTTCTCCCGTATGGCGGGGTTTAATTGCGAGACGGATACTCGGCCTGCATGAATGTGTTTTCGAGAATTCATGTCCAGATTTGTAGAAATCCCGAAAGCACAATTGTGTACCTGCGTGGATGTCGAGGGTGGAACCCTTGACCGAACTCAAGGAATTCTAAAATAGTCAGCCCAATAAAGGTGACACTTGTTGTTGAAAGCTTCCTGTTTTATCTTGTTTTCGTAACTGCTAGTTGCTTCATGTAGTATACTACAAAACAGGCAACAAAAGAAAAACAGCCGTGGCTTCAGGGAAGCGTCCTTGTCTACCACCGTGAAGGCCCGGGTTCGCTTCTCTCCCAGACCAAAATGTACCAAACTTTTTTGTCAGAGCCACTAATTTACTTTGTTTATAGGAACCTACTCTGAGAAATGTGACGCCAAACAGAGAGCATCTTTCGACGTGGTTTTATTCTTTCTGGCGTCTTCCATTTTTCGTTACGGCGCAGTTTCGCCAAGGGCACCGCCTACTTAGATACCTAAGGTTTTCGCCTTAAAAGCACGCAGTTATCAGGAGAACATGTCTACAATCATTTTAAATGGACAAATATGTGAGGCGGATGAAGCTGGAGCTTTTCAAAATAGCGTTCAGTTATATTATTGCGTTCTCGAAGAAAGACCAAATAAATAAGAAAACATGGTGGAAACGAAAGAGGCAGTATTGTGATTCTTGTTGCTTGATGTGGAAGTTAATGAAAATATATGATCTAAAGGGGCACAGAAAAACAGTAACGGCGGAGAGTTAAATAATGGTTGTTATATATACCGCCACGACACAATGAAGTTACCTGAGAAAGTGGGACCGATATGTCCCGCTGTCCAACAAAGGATTTAAAGTAAATTGCAATAGAGACATCCCTGTGTATTTATGAAGTGCGCAACGTGTGCGAGAGAAGCGCCGTTAGTGTCACGTGTGCATGGTGCAAAGGGATCAGTGCCAGCTTCTCAAATTTAGAATTGTGGATCGAGGCTGTTCTCCGACCCCACTTACACGGATTAATGGCAGAGATATTTTCGATCGCTTTGCCGATACAGCCCACAACACGTCAACGCCAGCAATGCCAGCAAACTAGTTTCGCAGTTACACCCAGTCATTGAGTATATTTTAATCGATTACGCAAATACGCGAACAGCTCGTGTACAGTAATAACTTTAAATATTTGTTCTCTCTATCTTCTTAATTGCATTTCGTTCTTTATACGCGGTGCAAATGCAACGTCAGGCAGGGGTAATATTATGGATCGGCTTGAATCAGGAGAAGGTACACTTATACTTTCTGCATCTGGCTAGATGGCCAGGAATGTGGGCCCATGGTCCACATTCTTGCGCATTTGTGCCCAATATTTGACCCTGGGAGCGTTTGTGCTGAATATCAGCCGCCCATCACTTATACATTTCTAATAAAAGAACAAATTATTTCCAGAAGCCTTGAATACTGAGCTTCTTGGTGCATTTCGAAACTTATTTGGAGGTGTGCTAAACGCCTCTGAGAACAGGCTAGTTCTCTCGACAGGAGACGGGATAGGAACCCGACGATTCATTAGCGCCATGCGGTTGTACGCCGGCATTTGATAAGTGTCGAATCCCGAGGTGACACGAACAATAAAGAATGCCCGAAATTGTAGAAGCGTACGCGATGCATGATGTGTAAGCGTGCCATCGCTAAGTGTAATTGACAAATATTTCAATTATCTGAACAGTTTGATCGTCTGATCGTGTGACCTGGCTGTTCGCTCAGGTTGCTCGGTGAGTTCACCATTGGACGTCGCAGTGAACTGATTTTAACTATTTGCGCATCGTTCTTTAGCATAAATGTTCTTAAAAAATGGTTGTCAGTCTGCGCCCTTGTGTTGATTTTTCTTCTTCCGTCATTTTGCGCTCCTCCAAATTAATTTCAAAATAATTTCCCCTATGCTTTTCTTGGCCTAATGCATTATCTGTTGGCTTGACATGAATATGACTAACAAAAGCCGGGCCCCATTTTCTCCCATATTCCCCAGTTTGCTCATTTAAAAATTGATTCATGGGGCCTAACGTTCTAAAGCAACACCGTGGTTTTGAAAGAGGCCGTTGTACGTAGCCCCGGGTAAACTTTCACCACGTAGGGGCTTCTGTAACGAGCACCTAAGCACATGAGCGCTGTTTTTTTTTTTTTTTGCATCTCGCCCCATTGAAATGGGGCAGCCGTTGGCGGGAATTGAGCCCACGACCTCGAGCTGAGCAGCAGAGGGCCATAGCCCCTATCTCCAGCGCTGCAGATATCTCGATCTAGAAAAGACAGGTGTGGCACATAGTCGCTGAAAGC
>NC_051162.1:138716586-138767084 GCF_013339745.2 Dermacentor silvarum
CCCCTAGCTTGAAATTTCTCGAAGTTGATCACATTGCACCAAACGAATAGTGTTCTTGTTTTGGTCTTCATGGCAAAGGTAAACGCTGTCATGTACCGCACTAGCCTCGGCAAAGGACGTGCACGATACAGTGTCACGCTTCAGAGCGAGATTAAAAAGAACCTAAAATAATATGCAGTCGAACGCCTTTATAACGAAATACTTGGGACCTCTGAAATGAATCGTTATACAGGTTACTCCGTTGTAGAGGCCGCGCACAACACAGCTCAGAATAACCGGTAAAGAATTATTCCTTAGTTATATAGGTCATTCCGTCGTAGATGTGATCGTTCTAGAGTCGCTGGACAGTATATAGTTCGAACACAGGCACATAGTCGTTAACTTTGAGGCTAGTTTCACGAAAAAAGACAAAAAAAAAAAAACGCAATGCTCTTCATGCAATGTCTGAATAAAGTCATGGTCCAAGAATATTCCTTGAGCTCAGGGCTCCCCATGTTCTGAACTTGACACACAGTTTCCGCCTCTGCTGGGTATAAAGCGGACAAATTGAAAGCACGTGTGAGATGTCCCGAGTTAGAGTACTGCGTTAGGTATTCGTATACGTGTTGCCATTTGCGCACACCTATCAGTACGCAACCGCAGAATTGATTTCTATACCTGAACGGAGTTGATCGTCACTTGAAAGACGATATACCAAATGCGTGAACGAAAAATCAAGGCAGTTGGCGAGTGCTGCGACTCAGAGTGCCGCATCATTGCAAACGATCTTTGAAACTCACCAAAAAAAGAAGAAATGGGAGGAAAATAACAGTTATTGGAGCATAAGGGCGCTAGACTAAGCACCCAGGAGAACATCTCTATTCGCAGCAAAGCCACGACACAGCTTAGACTTGAAGTTGTGCTCGGGGAGGCCATCAGCGAAGTGGCGGGAACTGCAAGGACGTGAAGGCGCCCCCGCCCTCCTCGCGGCCGAGGGGCGGTGACGGATCTTCGCGGCCGCGTCAGCGCGATGCACATGTGGGACGCTCTTCCTGCTTTTCGCGCCGTGTGACGCGGCTGGACGGTGTTTCCGCTTTCCCCGCTTCCCCGTTCTTTTTTTTCTCGAGAGTCTGTCTTTACTTGTTCGACCAGATTTGCGAGAGCTGCCGCGTGCAGACCTCTTCTGCTTCCTCTCCGTCGTTTAGCGCCGCTGTATAGCAGCAGGGCTAACATGTACGACGCCGTTTACAGTTCCTCTGGCGCCAGGACTCTGTCGGCTGGACGCCACGTGTGGATTCGCTCTTTTCGCGCCCTGCTTGCTCCTCGCTAGCCCAGGTGCGCCCAACCCGTCTTGTACCGTGTTTGTTGTGCGCCATAGATGCCCGCGAGGTATCTATCTTGCCAGCAAGGTGTGCGTTGTAGTCGTGCGCACTTGTGAGCATTTGTTTCAATGCGTGCGTGTGCATGCGTCCATGCCTGTGTGTGTTGATCATTGTCGAGCGTAGTTAGGCCACAGCCCAGTCACTTCGCTGACGTATTCATCCTGCCTATTCCTACACTCCGCGCGAACTGACGACACTAGGGTTGCGTCGATGCGCGTGCCCTCCCTCCCTGCCTCCCGCCGTTCAGCCCTTCGCAGCCGCTTCTTCTTCCGGTGTCCGATGGCGGCAACTTACTCTTCGTTCGCTCGGCGCTTCACAACAGCTTGTAGAGTTTATGACGTGCTCCCGGCTACCACTATAGTTCCCGTGGTGTGGCTGGTCCAGCTGCCGGCCCTACCAACGAAGCTGCACTTGTAAAACTACGGATTTTCAAAATGTGCAGATCCCGAAGAACGAATACAAAATATTCAAAAATCTTACGGCTGGCCTAACATTGCGAACAACAACAACAACACCAAAAAAGAATTATCGTACTTTTTTTCCGGAAAGGAACTTTCTGAATTAAAGAATAAAGAAACTAAACCCAAATAGTATTTAATGAAACCGACGTTTCGGAGCCCACACCGGTTCCTTCTTCAGGGCTGATATGGAGTGAGGTGCAGCAGTGCTTATACGCATTCTTTTACCGCGTTGCCAGGCGCACGGACACGTTTCGCAGTCCTTGAGAGTAAATGGCCGAAACACAGGCAGACCTCTGCCAAATGTCAATCTTTGAAACTTTCTAGCACTGTGCTGCAGTCATGTGGGTACGTCCCCACATCCCCAACCCTGGGTGGTTGACTGAGACCCCTACACTTCAGAACCAAGAATGTCTGGCTGCGTACATCGTATCCGCTCTTAAGTACGCTGAAAGAGGAGGCCTGGACTTTGACACTTTCTCATCAATTACCTGCAGCAACAATACGCGTAAGCTAACTTTGTCTATCAAGGAAGAAACCTCTTGCTCGCAGACTTCCATAGAACTCAGTAGGCTAATACAGACCACGACAAGTCAACAGATAATACAGCCAAGTATACATAGGGGACACTAACTGTTTTCTTAATTTAAATGTATAATAATAAGAAAAATGTAAATTAAAGTGGATCAAAAGGCAACTTGCCGCCTATTGGAGCCGAACCAGCGTCGTCCACATTACGCATGCGATGCATGCTCCTCTAATTGAGCTACACGGCTACGGCTGTCTCCGCGTCAGCTTTCTTGCGTATTTGTGCATGCGTTTGCTAGATACAGTCCTGGGAGTGTTAAACCGAGCCGCTCATGGCCATGGCGGCGGACGGCATCCTTTCAACCGTAGGCATCACGTAGAACGTGAACTTTAGGAACGGGCGACTGTATAATAAACCCTCGTCTGCCTTTTGCTGCATGCTAGAGTGTTGCACGCGTAGTGCGGAATATCTGGGTCAGCCATCATCGGCGTTTCACGTTTAAGAAGCTTTACCTCACGAGCTCCTTTCTAATTAAATGTCATTGGCGTAGCGCATATGAGACGGGACAAAGAGGAACAGAAACACACAAATAGCGCTTACTTTCAACAATATATTTATTTCCGAGATGAGCAATACATATATTCTTCATTAGTTGCGTCAGTGAACGCAAGCTCCGAGCACGTGCTACGTCAACGACATTTATTAAAACGCACCGACAAGCCCGACATGCATCCTCATAGTTGACTCCTATCTAAACCCATGACAACATTGAAACCATCTTTCTCGGTATTCACTGCTGCAAGTTTGTTGCACTTAAGACAAAAAGTTAAAATCTACCAACTGTGTGAAGCACACCTTATTATTTCATCACCAGCCTATATTTATGTCCACTGCAGGACGAAGGCCTCTCCCTGCGATCTCCAATTACCCCTGTCTTGCGCTAGCGTATTCCACCTTGCGCCTGCAAATTTCCTAACTTCATCACCCCACCTGGTTTCCTGCCGTCCTCGACAGCGCTTCCCTTCTCTTATTTAAGAATTAATAAAAAAAAATGAGCGTAGCTCGCACTAGTGGCGCCAGGCTAAAGAAACAGCGGAGCTGATCGGCACCTAGCTGGTCCTGGCCTTACGGGTTATGTTTTTCCGTAGTTTATTGATTATTGACTGATTATCGATTACCTATTGATTACCTATCGCAAGGTATTGGCCACGTATTTGGGCTAGGCTAAGCATTAATAAGTCATCCCCAGCATTTTTCAGAATTTATTGATTATTGATCGATGATTGATTAGCTATTGATTGGGTATCGATTGACTATGGCAAGGTGAAGCGAAGCTCAGCTGTGCGCAGTGACGTCATCGCTAGCGCCGCGGCGGAGGAGCTAGGCGAAGCGAGGCGCAGCTATGCGCAGTGACGTCATCGCTAGGCGAGTTTTTACGAACGCTACGCGGGGAAACGAAAAGCTTAAACATCTCCGCTGTTAAAAAAAAGGAGAAAGAAAGCATCAGGTTTACCATTCTGTAACTCAGCAATAAACCGTCGGAAATCGGCGATGCGCGATCGGAGTCCCCGGGCATTCCACTGGAAGATTGCTGCTTTTCGGACTTCCTCTCGAAAAGACAGCTGCTGGTGAGCCATAATTTACTCAAGGGCTGCCAGCACCGGACTTAGTGTGTCCAGTACTTGCAGTGCACTTTTGCCTGACGTTGTGTGCATGTTGTTCAGCAACACGCGAATGGCATTCATTAAGGATCGGAGTAGCGATACCACTTGCTGATCTGTATGTCACACCTCATCCGATGGAGCAGCTTGCTGTACTGGATGAGGCACTTGCTGCTGTTTATCAATAGGTCGTGTACTGGGAAGCGGGGGCCATTCATCTGTAGAGAGACGTTTCGTAGTTTTCTGTCGTCCCGTGTCAGCGTTTGCTGCGCTGGGAACTGCAGGTGACTTTGTTACTTGAAGAGGTAACGCATTTTTCGAAGCTGGCTCAGTCCTACGTGAGGGCCTACGCGTTCCGCATAGGGATGGCCGACAGTGCAGCATGTGACAATTGTGGAGACGCGGAAACGATTTGCCATGTTCTTTGTCAGTGCCCACAATACAGTGTGCAGAGACAATCGCTCTCCGTCATGCTGAACCAGTTGGACGACCAGCCGTTATCGGAAGAAAGAATTCTGCAACATCGACGCGACTCAACATCGCATCAGAAGGAAGCAAGCGCTCCTGCGGTTCCTGAAGTCCACTGGCCTGGTGAACGTCTGTGATTGGAACGCCTCCTTTGTTACCTATGCCTGTGTCTTTTTTAACACGAAAGTGTTTTATGCCGGGGTCCACCAAGACTTCACTGACGTATTTCCGTCACGGAAATACGTCAAGAACATAATACAAAGAAAGAAACCAGAAGAAAAAGTTCCACAAACATGCAAAATTTGGGAATCGAACCCATGACCTCTCGGTCCGCGACGATAGATCGCCGAGCGTTTAACCCATTGCGCCACAAACGCATTTGCAGAGAGCTACACAGACGCGCCTTATATATCTAACACTCCTCCGTATACCCGCGCTCTTGTTCGGGGCGGTGCCGCCGCCTACGAGCAGAAAAGAGAAGTACTGCATTATGACACTAACGCGCACCGACAGTGAACGCTTCGGTGGTCTCACCACTACGACGCCTCGATGCCAGCATTCGAAGGGACGCTGGCATCAAGAAGCACTACCAACGCCACCTAGGTGGCGTTGCTAGGGGGCGTTGGTAGTGGCGTTCACCGTACTCAGCACAGCGGAGCGTGGCCTCCGCAATTAGCTCTGAAAATGTTTCTGAAGTTGATCGCGGAGGCTGCAATTACGACGCGCTGTACGCGCTGATTTGACTCGGTGACGATTCAGTTACGTGCTTTGTCTTGCGCGTTGTATTAGTGTGTCAGTTACGTGCTTCGTCTTTCGCGTTGTGCTAGCGTGTGCAGCGTAGTGCAGCTTCCATATGCACGACGGTTGCTCATGGTCATCGACGTTGGTAGTCGTGATGGAGGAGACGTGCCACCAGGCGTCAGCGTGGGTGCATCAACGCCTAAGGGCGCTTTAGCCACAAAACACCAATAGACATTATATATCAATGTGCAATAAACATTACACTACTTCTGTGAAGACACGTTTCACTTTCGTGTTCTATACCGATTCCTATATAAGAGGGATCAACCACATTTTTTTGTGTTTTTTTTCGCTCTCTCTCTCTTTGCACTCTCTCCAACTCCTTTATCCCCCCCCCCCCAGTGTAGGGTAGCAAACCGGAAACTGACTTCTGGTTAACCTCCCTGCCTTTCCTCTCTCGCTTGCTCTCTCTCTCAGCAGTAAACGACGATCTATTAATTCTATAAAGCCGACAGAATTTATCTATGATTCCCTGCTCTAAAATATGCCACTAATTTGCGAGTGCGACTTTTCCAAACCATCCCAAACATTGCAACAATTTCACGTAAGCTGCTAACTCATATACCAAATTTTTCCGCTTCCGGATGCTCTAACAGATCTAATATATGTTCTACAGCGGAGCTATTAAAGTCGAGCTTGGTCCGTGAGCAGCGATGTTCGCAGCATAGCCAAGTCGGGAGAGAGACAAGTGTATAGCGAGAGGGAAAGCTCTCGAGAGGGAGAGAGTGTGGCGAGGGAGGAGAATGGTGAGCGGGGAGGAGGACCGGACCGGCGACACTTGAGCGGGAGCGGAGCCAATGCAAAGCCGCGCCGACCGCACGTGGTATGACGTTAGTAATGACGTCAGCGCTCCCTAGTAACAGGCGCGCTCCCACATCGGCGGGCCTCTTTCTCGCCCTAGACTTTCTCGACGTAGCGCAACGGCGAAGCCAACGCTAGAACTCCCGAGAAAGAAGCCGTTCGATCGGAACGCACATGCGGCTTACAGGGCACGAAAAATTAGGCGTGAATTTATCCAAGCAATACCAAGCATTAGCCAGGCACTAGTAATAGCCAAGCAAAACGATAGCCAAGCAATGCTTAACTCCATTAAACCTTGTTTAACTTTGATCCTGCTTTGCTAAACCCCGCTCTTCTTCGCCTAGCTTTGCACAACTTTGCTGAGGCTTCCCCTCAGCTTCGCTGGTCATTGGTGTTTGCGATAGCAAAACCACGCCTACTTTTTTGGTGCAGAGCTGCAGATTTGAAACATTGTTCGTCAGTTATTGCTAAACATCCATTTGGGCAAAGTTTTGCAAAGCACTAATGCCCATAATAAAACTCTGCTTCCTGCAGTCGGAGTAACTGAGCTTTGTCTATTGAACGCAGCAAATGTCGTTCAAATTGGTTCAGCGCTTGCCTAATGGGAACATCTCTGCATTTTACATGTATTTCAATAGGGGAGTTCAAGATGGTTCCGAGATAAAGAGCGATAACGCCACTCTTAAGTTGTGTCCGAAACGAAGGATAGGTAGTTTTACTTTAGAGGCATTTTCGCAACACATAGGTGCGCAAAGGACGCGCAGTTGTTCTAGGTCACATACCGTTGCAGCCACCTCTCGGAGACACCGAAGCGCTAGTAGTAAAGCTTCCCGCAGGGGATCTTGGATATTCAAGGAGCAATAGTTGCCCCACCTCCACCCTGATACTCCTAATTCCGGGAAAATCAATCCTCGTCACTTTTTGTCATGATTGCTGGAACTGATCACAACTGACGCACTATATACTGGCTTTTCATCTCGTTCGCGGTGGCACGCAAACAAAAGATTGAAAAAAAAAATGCTTCACTAAACAAGTGTTCTATCGTCACCTCAAGTGTTGTACTTCTAATTGTTCGTTTCAAAGCGTTTTATTTTTTATTTACTTTATACTGTAAGTCCTATCACAGGAGTAGGTAAGTTGCACATGCAGAAACAGAAATGGAAGTACAGGTTTGCAGGTAGAGGTAGAAACAAAACATGTGCAGAACAGTGAAGTAAAACATTTGTTTTTAACACTAACATTATCAACAGTGTCAACTCTATCTGTACATCTAATTTCATTCCCATATTATGTTGTGTGTTGCACAAGTGAAAAAAAAATCGCTTAACCTTGCCCTCGATAGCGCAACGCTTGAAACAGAGAAGCTGGGCGATCGTAGCCCAGCATTTTCCGGAAGTGCACGCGAACTTTTCATCTTATTACTAATGATGATGATAATTTGTTTTCGCGCGTATCGGACTTACGGCCGTCACTGCGCGTTGCATAGCGCAGCTTGCAACACCGACACCGCGCTCCAGGAGACCCGCTCCGTGAATGCGTCTCTCTCGCTCTGATAGCGCGCAAAACCTCTTCACCTCGGAGAGCACGAGCGTACGAACACGCCAACTGTGGACGAAGACGACGAACCTCGAACGCAATCATATGGTTCGCATAAATGCATGTCCTGCAAGCGTCGCTGTATAAAAAAAAAAATCGCTCTATACCCTAGTGGTTACGACGCTCGCTTTGGGACCGGGGGTACGAGGGCTCGAATCCCGCCTCGGCATGAAAGTTTATTTTATTTTCATTTTTGGTAGTTTCTTGATACGAACCACAAATCAAGGCTGGCTTAAACAGCTTCGATGTTAAAAGAAACAGTGCCACACACTAGGCCTCCGCTTAACCCTTTGTATGGCAGCAAAAGCCGCGACCGTCATGATACAAGTCTAGACGCCTATGGCGATGGGCACCCGTATCCACGTGTGCATACACGCGTGTATAACAAGCCTACCCGCAAATCAAGATGCACGTGCGTGTCACTACATTATCCGCGTACATCAATCAATACGTGCCTCCACGCGTAATACAAAGCACCTGGCCACATGTTCCCAGTGTTGTCTCAGAGAACATCATTGTTTGCGGTTTCATTACACATAAATAGAACACTATGAGCGTACATGACTACCACACGTCGCATGGGTAATGTCTGAGGCTGACTACAGTTAAAACCTGGAGGACGCTTAATCTTCGCCTTTAAGAGTAAAACGCGATAGCGTTATCGGGACCCGTTCACATCGCACCGTTGGCAAACGGCAAGTAGGCTTCATTCACTGCAACACTGAACATGGGAAAGCCAGCTTACAAAAACCAAGCTTACACCGATCCCCTAAAGTCGGCTTCACTTTTAAATTGAAATGCATTGCTGGAAAGACGTTTTTCTAGGGGCAATATAAGTGGTCTTATATTAAAATGTGAAGGCCCTAGCACCTTTTTTATTATTTTATTATTTGCTTGCTATTGCCCGACGCGCGCAGGTCTGGTAGAAATGTTTGAGTTTTCTCGCAGCAGAATTAGGTTTTCTCGTATATTCAAATTACAATCCGACGGCGATTGGTAAACAATCCGACGGCGAATCCGACGTCGAATGTAGCTAAATTTCTCCTCCACCCGCGATCACACGTCGGTTGCCGTCAGCGAATTTTCTGTGACACGGGGCCCTAAACGCTATCGCGGTAAAATTAATTTTAAAACTCTTTTTTGTTGCGGCAAAATTTCGCTCACCTTACTCGCACGCGGTGTAGCGCGCCCAAACAGCTGTGCGTCCTTGGTTTTTCAACAACAATGAGCAAGTAGTGCCCTCTCTTTTTCCTTTCGTGAAGCTGAGAATACTCAGGCGTATCATATCAAATGGCGCTGAGTGTATCAATTCGCAGTAGCGGACGAGGGAAAATATATTATTTGAGCTGTTGATCCTGGGCTACCTTGGCCCTTTGACGCACTGCGGACAACAGCTGAGAACGAGGCACTGGCGTCGCCAGATTTGCTCTTACCATGCCTCTCTTTATCAAATGCCGCGAGGATCCTGCCGCCCCTCGGTGTTCGTGAAGATGTAGCAACGAGCTCAATCTCGGATCATGCGCGATATTAAAGTTCTCGAAGATTTCTTTTTGTTACTCTTTAGCGCCCCGCAGCAAGGTAACTGGTTTTCAGCTTCCTGAAGATTTACTTTCCTAAGCTGGCCAGGTGTTACGCTTCATCGTGTCGCCGTCCCCTCTCTTCTCGCTCTGCGACGCACACTTCTTATTTCGCTTGTCTCAACCATCGCAACGTGTTTTGCAACTGTATAGACCCGTACCTTCAGCGTTCCTCTGTCTAAAGCAAAGCGCGCACACGTCCACATTCTTGACGGCGCGGACTCCCGGGGGAAACGAGATTTGTCGGGAAGGCGGGCACCTGACGGGAAGGATTAGGCCTGCGACTCGGAGAGCGCAAAGCCGCTTGCGACAGAGAACGTGACAGGTGCGCGTTCGGGGATTGGAGAGCAGCGCCTCCACCCGCGGCTGTGTGTACCTGCGCCCTCATCCGGGGCATCGCGGCCCAACTCCGCTTCATTCTTCACCTCTCTGCCTCGTAATATTTCATTGCTGGCTTCGCACGCTTACTGCCTGCGCACGCATATGCGCGGAGGTTTTCATCAGCCTGTGAGGAAACGACAAAAAAAGAAGACATTGGGATGTATCAGCGTGGCACTCTTTTTCGTTGCGCATGCATGTACCTTCAACTCCGCGCTTCTTACACATGCGCATGTTGTTTTTGCGTTGATGACGTTTGCATAGATGTATATCTGCATGCAGTCGAGGACGGCAGAAAACTAGGTGGGGTGATGAATTTAGCAAATTTGCAAGCGCAAGTTGGAATCAGCTAGCGCAAGACAGGGGTAATTGGAGATCGCAGCAAGAGGCCTTCGTCCTGCAGTGAACATAAATATAGGCTGATGATGATGATGATATCTGCATGCTATAAAATTGCAGCCGTATCACTGGTTAGCTGGAATTGCCAATGTGGGGTTTATTTTAGAGCAGCTTAGCAATTCGATTACAGAGACGAGCATAAGCCTTCAAGATGATACGCGGCGATGTTGCGTGAACCACCCAACTCAACTGCCGCTAAATGACCATTTTTGATTCGCCACAAATCTAGACACAATTCTTACCTCACTTACTTTACCTCACTTCCACGAACTCGAAAGGTACTTTTCAGTCAATCAAATAATTCTCACTGGCACGTCTCTTATCACTCGGAAATATTGGGTTTTCAAGGTATGTTAATTCGACCTGTTACATAAAGTGGTTTAGAATTTCTGGCTACCATTTAAACGCGCTCAGACGAAATTAGTGTATGGGTCCTGTAATACCGACGAATACAAAGTCAAACATTCCCGCAATAAATTAGCACAGCCTACGAGAGCTTCGAAGCAACCATAAATCAATGAAGCACAATCTAGGGTGGAATTTGTCACGTCATTATTACTGTTTGGCGAAATGCGTTTTATTGCAAGCTCCGGTAGGGGGCAAAATAGATCCTTAGTGTTCTTCGGCAATCTCGTGAGAGCATTATGTAGTACCCTAAAATAGACCAATTTACGAGGGCATCCACCAATTTCCCGGTCACAAATAAAAAACCGTATGACCCATATGCCCAGTGTCCATAATCATGTATGACTATATCAGTTCCTGTATAAAAATCCGTACGTCTTCATAAAAAAAAAAAAGAAGAAGAAAAACCCACATGAACTTAGACCTGAAAACCTCGGCCACGCGGCGCTTCTGTATCTTGTTAAAAGCGCGACCTTGTTGGAAAAAAGTCGCAGTTTCGCCCGAAAGGCGAAGCATCGATTGCGATATCAGATTAGTAGAGAGCTATACGAAGTAAGGATATTACTTTTATCGGCCGTATAAGCTTAGAAACATTTGCTTACTAACTAAATTAACGAGCATGGTGTCACGCGCGCACAGGTAAACATGAACACACCTCGCTCGATGGCCGCGGAAACTCGCTGTCAACACGCTGTAGTCAGGAAGCGCGGCACCTGCAGCGAGCGAATTGACTTTCGTGCTGTCTCTCGCTTCAGCGCGAACTAAACGCCGAAAGCACAGCGCATATACGAAGCTACCAGCACTGGGCGTACTTCGTCCACATCGCAGATCGCTTTCAAGATGCGCGGCCGCCGCCGGAGTAAAATGCCCCCCTCCTCCTCTCCGTGCTTCGCGCGTGACGGAAGACGGCGCGCTTCCCCCTCGCCTCCCTCGTGCGCGAGAGGTTGAGCCGCGATCGTCGGCTGACCCTCGCAAGCATTCGCTCGCACATACAGCGTACGGCGCGCGGCGATGTTATCGTGTTGGACTTTATATGGAACATCACGGCGAAGGCGACGGTAGAAATGCGCTTGGAGTTTCCATATAATTGCTATCGAAATAAAATTAATCTCGGCGGTCGCACACGGCGCTCCATCGGCGGCTTGCTTACATTGCGGCTGCGGTCTCTCTCTCTCTCTCTCTCGTTGCTCGTGGCGCTTACGCCTTATGTTGAACGGCAGCGTGTGGACTGGTTAGGAAAGGGCAATGTGTAGACTGCATTGTCGTTTTCCGGAAACTGTCCGACGGGATAACGTAAAACTATTTCCCTGTTTTTATTCCAGATCCACGATAAGCATTCCGTGATTCGGTTGACGATAGTTGACGCTGTCATTGCCAGCAGCCGCCAGTCTCAGTTTTATATGCAATAAAGTTGCACACCATTTTTAGTCCTACCATGTCGCGATTTACAAGGTGAAGTAGCTGCCTGGCTTAAACGCCCACCAATATATTGATTCAAGTACCGTGATGGGTTAGGGCTTACAATAGAACTAGAACCACGACAAAGAGTACAACGAATTATGACTATTCAACAGAATGCAGGATTTAAAAATGCATACAAATTAGCTGTCAGGCATTATAAAAACGGAACCTGGTTTTTTTATTGTTCGGTAGAAAAAAAAAAAAGAGGAAAAGACAGAGAGAGAGAGAGAAAAAAAAAAAAAGAAGAACCGAAAGTCGGGACTGCCGTCCGGCCGTCCCGACTGGGTCCATTCGGGAGTCAGGAGAGGGAGCTTATGTAGGATTCACTGTACACTTAAAAGTGCACTCCCAAGGTATTTTGTACGCATTTTCGCCTCACTTATCGTACGTTCTATGGCCTGCGCTGCTTAGTACACAACGTCAAATGAAGGAAATCGGAAGAATGCGTTCCGATAGACTTGCGCCATTATAGATATGTTTTCATAGTCAAAGAATATACCATAGTCTATGGGATGGCTTTGCATATCGGCGTTTGTCTACGTAACTGTTTCACACTCGCGATTATTGCCTCATTAGGTAAATTTGTGTGGTTGTTTCGTCTTCTTATGTCACCAGTTCATGCTGAAAGGGCCACACCGCCTGCTTGCTTTCCTGTTTGTTGGTTTGTTACATATAAGACAAACCCTTATTTAATGTCTGGCGCAGTGACCTGATCATTTATATGAAATTTAGACAGCCGTGTATAGTTTTGTTTCTAGGAAATGTACTTTAGTGTTACCCGACGCTGTCTAAGCCTACGGCTTCACGAACTTCAGTGTGTGTCCATTTCCGTTCAGCCATTCGACGCTGTCAGAGAAATTTTCGAAAATTTTGTACGGTCGTTGTTAATTGCATCTGACATGCTACGCAAGAAAGGCAAATGACAAATTAAAGCCTACTATGGGCAAGAAGAAGCAGCTCGCGCACGTAGTAGATCTTCCTGTAACACGGTCTCGTTGCGAGGACTATGGAGTGGCGCCTCGCGCGGCAAAGTTACAGGTTGCTGTTCTTTCTATTTTCTCGTAGCTTCTTTATTCGTGCTTTAAGCAACGTAAAGAAAAATAAAGAAGCACTTGGTGTATAAAAATGAGGGAGTTACAACAAAGAATAAACACAACTGTAAATAAATAAATAAATAATAATAAATAAATAAATAAATAAATAATAATAAATAAATAAATAAATAAATAAATAAATATACAAAATTTGCTCTTTAAGACCTTATGCTAAACATAGAAATAACATGCACCCGGGCCAATAAACACGTAGCGTACCGCATCCCGCTCTGCATGTCTCAAAAAAAGTACGCGTGGCAGCGACACAAGCGGTACATGCCGCGAACTTGTCGAAGGAGACATCTGGGCGCATCGAAGCGGTTTTCTTCGGTCTAGAAAGGAGCGCTTGGCAACGACCCAGGAGCCAGGCTGATGAAGCGTCGACGCGCTGCGCGGACAGAGACGCGGGCCACGACGGCTGCCAGGAAAAGACGAGGACAGCTGGACGAGATGCCGATCAGCGCTGCACGTGTTCGCCTTGTCGGCGATGCGAACCCCGGCCCAGAATACCTCTCCGTCAACGCCCCGTGTCTTGCGAAGCCCGCGTCGTCGCGTTACACACAGAAGAGTGCAGCATTGCGAGAAGTGGTGTGGCCAGTCGGGGGAGCCTCATTGAGAAAGCAGTGGGTGAGCGCTTTCGCGACAGCCTCAGCTGCGTGTCGTAATGCCGGCTCAGAGGCTGACGACCGCGCGGGCCTGAAACGATTATTGTATAATCGTAACTGCGTTACATGGTCTACGAAAAAGGGAAATCATCGATCGTCCAGAAAATGCACGCAGTTGAGCGCCTTCAGCGAAAAGAAGTGTAGTGTAGCCGTCACACGGTGATTAAATCTATCTTCAATTCAATTCAATAAATATCAATAACATAAAAACTAATCGTACAGGTTATTTCTGGCCATATAAAAATTCACAATTTTAGAGGCGCCTTTTCGCCTATATTGAGCGGTGGCAGTTACCGCTTTAAGAGGAAGCTTTAGCTACAGCCAAACTCCGTTGCCGCACATGTAAAACGCAGAAACACTTTTCTGAGAGAAAGCAAATTTATAGTGACTGTTGGAAGCGGCATTTTGATTTATGGCCCGAATGTTTTAGAAGGAACTTTCGAAAATTGGTAAGTTTGAAAAATATGTAATCACGAAGCTTACAAATTCGTAGCTGTGCACGAAGAACAGATATCACAGTTCTGCAAATAGCATCCGTTAGAGAATTCAAAGCTGACAAATGTGATATATCAATTTACATCTTATGTGAATTTGTTACATCGTTTACAAGGGTTTTCCAAAAGTCCCACTCAAATACTAGTGGTCCATTTGAGAGCCATGTATGATATTTGAATTTTGTCCGCTTTAGGTGCACTATTAGATATTATTTACAAAATTGTGATATCGTTTTTCATTGCTGAGTTACAGAGTTGTAAACTTGATGGTGTAATTTTCTGAAAGTTAGCGATTTCCAACAACTTTTATAAAAAAGTTCACGCACTAAATGAAAAACTTCGCTACGAACTGTCACCAGTTTTTAACTTTTTCTTTTAAATGCACCAAACCTCATCGAATTTGATGCGGCGGTTGGCGACAAAAACGATTTCTCCTTTCCCATGTATTTAGATAGGAGGCTCCGAGCTTCCTCATAAGGAAGAATTGCAGGAGTATGAAGTGATTTCTCGCTTGTCAAGCCACCACCTCGTGAAGGACAATATTAACTTTCTAGAACTCTTGTATCGTTCTGTCATATCTTGAACTTAATGGACAGAAAAATAAAATAAAGCAGCAGATCCGAGGAGTCTAGACAAGAGCGCGTTCTCCTGGTTCCCTTTCTTTTTCTGTCCTCCGAACGGCCACCGCCGTCGCTGCCGCGGATGGTTGAAAGGCTGCTATGAGCGTCCCCTTTGAAACGGGGCGGTGTGTAGCGCCACCAAGCTCTTGTTATTATTTTGCCCAATGTTCTATCCATGTTTAAAAAAATGCAAAGAATTCCCATCATCAAATTTGTGAGCCCCTATTGGCAACTCTGTTTTTGTACGCCTCCATTGTTTGTCATCTCCTTACTTTTCTGTCACCGAACTTCCAATCGCCTCTTACTAATCTCTGTTGCGGACATGTTCACTTTCCCCCTGCTATCGCTGAACCCAAGGGCTTCAAGGAGGCCAGAGGAGCCTAAATCGACCGCTGGGCAGATATCATCACGTTCTAATGAAACACGCTCCATCGTTTCCCCAGCTTTACCGCAGCAAGCACATGCTTCTTCTTTCTTGTTGTATCTCGCTTTATACGTGCGCGTTCTCAGGCATCCTGATCTCGCTTCGAAAGTAAAGAGCTTCCCTTTGAGTTATCATAACTCCGGATGTGCGAAGGCGGATGATGATGATGATGATGATGATGATTATGATGATTTAAGGGCATCCCTTTTGAAACGGGGCGGTGACAAATAGTCACATAACCTGCTTGAGTTTATCAGTTATGCTATACATGATTTTCATTCTAGCGTTTTTGTATTCATCTACTTGATCTTATTTTTGTTCCCTCAAAACTTCTATATTTATCTTGTACCGCTGCCTATGCCTGCAACGCATCCGGTCGTAACAATGTCTTAGATCCCTGCTTATTATTGCGATAGCAATTATATGGACACTTCAACCGGATTTCTGCCGTCGGCGTCGCCGTCGCCGTAGCCGTCGCCGTCGTCGTCGCCGTCGCCGTGAGGTTCCGTATAGATAAAATCTTCACCGCGCGCCGTATGCCCGAGCGCAAGCGTGCTGGGACGCGCGCTATCACGGAGAGCGAACGCACTCAATCCCCCACGCGCAAGCAACGAAGCGGGAAGCCAGCGCCGGAGGGAGCGGGGGGGGGGGGGGGGGGGGGGGGGCACTTCTACTGTGCCAACAACCGCGCTCGTCGCTCGACCGCACGGTCTCTTATCTCTCCCACGCGCAAGCAAGGAAGCGGGAAGCCAGCGCCGGAGGAAGCGGGGGGGGGGGGGGGCGCACTTCTGCCAGCAACCGCGCTCGTTGCTCGCCGCACCGTCTCTTATCTCCACACAGCTCTGACCTTTATGCGCCGTTTCTGTTGAAGCGATAGACCGCACGTACCTTCGCCCGCAGCGGCGTATGCTTGCTGCCAGCGTTTTGACAGTCGTCTGCAGTCATTCAGTGTGATCTCTTCATGTTTGTTTGTGCGCGCTCACACCACGCTTGTTCATTCAGTTAGTAATAGTCGGGTCACATTTTCCAACACACGCTACACATGTAATGCTGCCCGGATCGGCAGTGCAGCGCTACAGGTGTGTCCCTTCGCACGCGCGCTGCCCACGGGAAGCGCTTCTCATCAACACCACCGTTTCACACGCGCCTTCTCGTGGTCATCGAGTCTCTCTTCATGTCGGTCTACTTACGCCGCAGCACACCTGCTTACTTAATCAGCTCATGTTTACTACAATTCATATTGTTACCAAAGCCGCTCACCTTACTTCGTATGACATTGCTGTGTTGCTATCGCATTCATTGCTTCGCCCTTAGGGCGAAACTGTGACATTTTTTTCCCCCAATACTCTAAACGGCTCTTGCTTATCTCGACTGCCGACCGGTAGATGCTTCCGTCCACTTTAAACCCTAACGCGGATGAGCGATAGCAAGCTCCATCTGGTAGTGGTGCAAGGAACCCAGCCGCGGGGATGTCGCGCGCGTCCTCCTCTGTGATTGGTTGACCTACTCGGCAAGAGAACAGCCACGCAGCACCCGCAGTCACGAGGTTCGCGAAGAAAAGCTTCGCTTTTAAAAGTACTCCTTTCGGAGATCTTCACGTCTGCAGCGCAGGGACAGCGTCGCACGGAATTGTATGCCACCTCGTTGCACGTCAAAGCACCACACTGCCACGAGCCATCGGGGTTCATTATTAGCATATGTTTGACCAATAACCATTACCATCTCGTCGTAGGGTGTTAAAAAAAACCGAACAAAAAACGACGTGGACGACGTCAATTGATTCTCGGCTGACGAGTAAGTTTTCGGCAGGTCACTTGGCTGGACAATACATCGTTAGATCTTGCGCAGAGCTTACAGAGGTGTACCTGCTGCTATACGCGTCCGAAGGGCCGATTCATTGGGGCGAAATTTCGTTTTCTTCCGGGAAAACTCCGAATGATTGACGCTTTAGTTTATCCTTCAGAGTTATAGGCAAAGGAAACTAATAAATTTTTACCCCAAGTTCAACTGTACAGATCTCTCAATCTATTACTTGTACTACGTGGGACTAAATGTAGACATAGGGAAAGACTCGTAAGCCAGCTGTGGACGTTTGTAAGCGCACCACTGTTTTTAGTACTCTAGCAATCAATTTGCTCTGAAAACTCACGCCAAATGATGACAAAAAATACAAAAACTCGATGACGGAGTTTTACAGGCGTTATTTCAGGCAGCAAACTAATGGAAAGAAGCAACGACACAGTGAGCAAGTTCCATCGCCGATGGACTTTTCTCACACTTCAGATCATTGTAGTACGCTATTAATCAAGCGAGTACAAAGCTACTATGAACACCTGGCAGCGCAGCATCCATCGATTTCTGACGCGCAAAGTTGGCTGAGTGAAGCCCAGCGCCTCTCTTGCTCGCTATTTCACTCGGTGTTTCGCCCATTCTGCGTCTCCGTAGCCTCGCTCGTAGTTAATCAATCAGGGAGAGGAAAAGAGGGACGAGTTCGACGGGTGCATCTTCTCCTACCCGGCAAGATTTGGCTTGCGTGCACTTCTAGGCTTTCCGTCTATCGTGTTATATCTACGAAACGAAACTTAACCTACCTGGTCTTTCGTGTTCCCGTCACTCTCTTTTCCCGAAAGTATTTCATTACAAACCCATTCTGAAGGAGCACTTTCTAATATATAAAAAACTATTATCTTTTTCCATCCCACTCATTTCGGCAACGCCCTCTGGCCTTGAACGTATGTGAAATAAATAAATAAATAAATAAATAAATAAATAAATAAATAAATAAATAAATAAATAAATAAATAAATAAATAAATAAATAAATAAATAAATAAATAAATAAATAAATAAATAAATAAATAAATGTGTTCACTTCAGTCAAATGTGGGGGTATGAGTCAGAATCTTCCAGGTTGACAGTGGAAATGTAAAAACAGAGGAAGGTGTACTCTCAGCAGACGCGTTATAATAATTAAAATGGCAAGGTTCGTTTCAGGAAACTAAAAGGCGCGGAGTCCGTCATTTTAAGTTATTTGACGTCATTTCTCTCCCAAGGACAAAACTGAACGCATCGAAAAGAAAAAAAAAAAAAGAACAGTGCAACTCGCTGCATAACCGGCATATCCCCATCTGGTTGCAGTATACAAGCCGGACATTTAGAAAGATAGAATAGACTACATCTGATACAAAAAACCACGCGAGAAGATATTGAACGAATAAAAGTAGTTGGAATACAGTCAGTCACGTATGCCACTGATATGTGTGGCCCCGTACTGTCTCATTGTCAATGACAAATTTCTAACCCTGCTTTATATCCTGCTTATATCGTTCTTTGTCGTTTTTCTGACAGTTATTACTTTTGCTGTACTTCGGATACTGAACCATTGTTTTCTGTTAAGCTGATTTCTGTTCACCGAGAATATTCATTTTCTTCTTTCTCCTTAGCATCACACAATTTCCTCCTTGCTCCTATTTGTTGTTCATGACTGTATAGCTCCCCTCACACAATACTTCTTCAGAAGCGTCTTAAGTACGCGAATACATAAATAAAATAGAAGTGCGAACAGCACTGAGGGAGACAACCTTTCATCATAATCATCATCATCATCATCATCATCAGCCTATATCTATGTCCACTGCAGGACGAAGGCCTCTCCCTTCGACCTCCAATTACCCTTGTCTTGCGCTAGCTGATTCCAACTTGCGCCTGCAAATTTCCTAACTTCGTCACCCCACCTAGTTTTCTGCCGTCCTCGACGGCGCGTCCCTTTATTGGCAGCCTTTATTGACAACCTTTATGGACAGATAAAAAATATAAATAAATAAGGAGGAGCGCTGCGCTATCCCGGAAATATTGGTATATACATATTTGCAGCGTATTAGGCCCGTCCTTTCAGAGCGTATCACGGCTTTCTACCCGGCATACTGCCCAATTTCACAGCTTAATAAAAGCGCAAGACGGTCAACACTTATTTGTATCCCAGATCTCATAAATTACGACTGGGAAAGGCTACACAAGGCGAAACACGTCAGAAACACCTATGAAATGATAACTTAAACTGAGCACAAGAAAATTTGCAAGTCAATGAAAAAGAAGAGCTCAGGCACCCCTGCCTTTGAATCACACCCGATGAGAGAGCAACGGAAGCTGATGGTTCACAGCAAAACGCAGGCGCTTAAAAAAAATAACTACGAATGAAAGGCGTTCCGGAAGGTAAATTTGTTGGTTCGTAAAGTATATGACTGCTCACTACAGCGTGCTATATACTAACTACTTTGTAGTCATATTTGTCTCGGGTGATAAATTGAAACTTAACAGAGATAGCAAGTCATCTCCTCATTACTGAGGGAAGGAAATAACTGCAAGGTCTAACATAAAAAAAGAGAGAATCGAAGTTCGCATGCACGAAGAGTGAGAGCTTACTGACTGCACACGCTTACGATGTTGTTAAGCCATGCTGTAAAGGATTACTGTGTTAATCTATACTCGTAAATTACTCTTCTGCGACAGCAAAGCACCATCTCTTGCTGTAAGACGAGGTTCGGTCCGCCAGAGAAGACGCAATAACGAAAGACGGCTGGCGACGCCGCCCTTCAGTTTGCGCATCAGCTCTCGCTGACGTCAAGGCCAGTGTCTAAGCCGGATCCCGTTAACTGCTCATAGGTAACGAAGGACTACATTGCATATTAAAGGAGCCAAATATGCAAAGATAGGCAACCTAGGAAGGTTTGAGAACGTTTCCCACGCCAAAGCGGGCCAAATACGACAAAGTACTTATAGGAATTTGCGAAGCCGTAGAGATATTCACAGGAAAACGGAGTTCAACAAAACAGACTGGTGGGCTGGTTGGTATTTCATGTTAATAGTCCTGTGTGCCTTCTCATGTCATGCGTTTCTTTGCGCTACAAAACTATTCGCAAGAAAAGAAAATCGAGGCTCGAAGGGATCGACAGTGGTGAAACGAGAGATGTCGTGGGAGCCAACGCTTCCACTAAGGGTCAGGGCTCCGACGAGGGAGCTTGGCCAACGGCGTAAGGAAACCACCTACTACCCAAGTCGGTTGCCAGACCCGTCCAAGCGTGATGGCAAACTACATAACAAGCCAAATTAGGAGAGAGCGAAATGCTACACAGTGACAAAAAGGTTATAACGAAGCTGAAAGTATAGAAAGCTTTGCAACGCCATCCTTCCATCGATGGCGAGAGTAGAAAGACACGGTCTGGGCGCAAAACAGCGTGGAGAAGAACAACTGCGCCAGCGGGAGAAACAAGACAGAGCTCTCGCAGAAGGCGGGCTCTGCAAAACAGAGAGAGAGAGACAGACAGACAGAGAAGAAGCAAGCGATGAAGAAGGCAGGGTGCCGAGTTCGTTAGGAGGGTTGGACGGCACCCCGTTTCGAGTGCCAGGCACGTCCACAGCTTCAAACCAGTGCTTGGGGAACACCTTGAAGACAGCGGCCGCTCCTCCCGCATTTTCTTCTCTGGCATCCTTTTGCTGTTGGTTCGTTCACGTAAGGCAGAGTCACGTTGTGCGCAGGGCGATGCCTGCGAGGCCCCCGCATCGGGAGGAAGCGAGCTGGGAAATGAACCGGGCCTTTCGTTCCTTTCCCTTCGCTGCCGCTCAGCGACGTTACCTTCATCCCGGGCACGATTTGACCTGGTATCACGAACGCGATTGGCGGCGAGCTGCCCAGAGAAAGCTGCCTTGCGCTCGAAGTTTGTTGATTCTGATGAACGACATGTGGAGACCGTGGATCGGTGCCCTTTTCGCCCTTTGCTTCAGTGCAGTTCTAGCAAAGCAACTGTCGCCGTGGGATTCAGTCGGCTGGCGCAGCGTAGGGATCTTAAGCCTAATAAATGTGTAGCGGTGAGAAACGTTTATTTGAGCGCACTGAGCGCCAGTGTTGCCACTTATACGTGTTTATATAGACACTTAAATACTTTGATTGGAATATCTTGACTGGTTAACATCCCTGCCTTCCTTATATCCATCTCTATATATCTCTCTCTATCTTGATTGTAATATGGAGATGTACAGAAAGTATTAAATATGGAATAATAAATCAGTTTGAGATTAAAACATCTACCCGGACATGAAAGCAATGTCTACTAGTCTTGTTCGAGCCACTCCGTAAAGGTGCAATGAAACGATTTCCTAACTAATCATATATTGACATCGCTAATAAATTACGTCACCTCACCAATCTCCTGTCGCAAAAATTTTCCGAATCATTCAAGCACAAGCGAAGTTAGACCTATAGTTAACGGGCCGATTAGCGGCTCTCGGTCTCTTGTAATTTCCACCAGCGCGTTGGAAACCCCGGGGCAAACGGCCAGGGGGCTCGAAGGAGAAATGCCCCTTAAGGTCCCTAGATGAAAAAGTTGCTTTATATAGAGGACCATAATGCCCCGCTGGCCCCGCACAAAGGTTGAACGCGAGACGGCTCGTGGCGGCACCCCGTGGCCGGCGGGGGTATCTGCGCTATATACGCTTTTCACCTCGGAGGCTACGCGAAGCTGGCCCAGCAGCGCGAAACTGTAGTGATTAAGACGTACCGGTTGTTTAATGACGATGGGATGTGGCAGCGCACTTCGAAACGAGGGCGTAACACAAAGTGAGCGAACACGAGCGCTGGTGTGGGTCTAGACCGTCAGTGCAAGGATGAAATGGGTTTTCGGTCTTTTTGAACTCGCAGACAATTTTTGGTTTATTTAACTAAAATGATTGGTAATTGTATTATTGAGAATGTCATCGTGATTACGAAATCAGCCAATAGCTGTTGTGGGTCCAGCTGCTTGCGAAGATCCTGCATGACGGGATTGCGGAAGCGAGGGAAAGTGATCTTGCACGGCCTTTGACACGTGATTGCAAATTCTGTGCTACATGCAGGGCAATATTATTTGGCTCACATGTTCACAGGAGCCTTGACAGATATGTAAAGTTTTCTTTCACGTTCAAAAAGTGTTCCAGGGCCCCTTTAAACAACAAAGACTTCCTCGTTTAGAAGCTTTTCTGTTTAACATTCATGCTTTCTTCCTTCTTCTCCTCTGCTCTCGGTTTCGCATAAGCAACGTCGCAGACACTTTTGCGTGCTGATCATTTTCTGCATGTCATCGAACGCAAGCAGTCAACATTTGCTTTAGTGAGCGGACTCCTAGCTCGAAACTGTCATTAGTCAGGCCGTTGGCGCAACGCAACATGCAGAAATGCAGTAAAACATGATCCTCTACGCGATACGAAATTTCACCACCTGCTAGGTGCTCTATTTCCCACGCTACAATAAAGTAGACATTCAGCAAAGGTAGACTAACGGAGGAAATATTCTGAGCTACAAATGTGTCACTGGAAGCTCAAAAGTTTCGCTAAAACTTGGCCAGAGACGATGCACTTGATCTGACGGCAAACATTACCTACTTCGCTGTAGTTAGCATGGCGGATTACCCAATGATTTTCTAGCATTCGCTCACACCACCCTTTGCTATCTCACGTTTCACTGGACGCCGTGTGATCCCGGAGAAATGATAGCGTATATTTGATTGTTCAGTACCATTCCGATGAAGTGTCTTTACGTTGCTTTCCGCCAGTACGGACGTCAGGCACGCGAGTTTTCAGGGGAAAGGCTGAAGGAAGACAAGACCGTACTAAAAGCCCGCGTCAGCGCATCCGTGACTGCTTGCTTTTGTCGTCAAGGGCCCAGATTCGTTATAAGAGGAGGCGCCACAGCGCTGGTTGTCAGCCCCATGTACAGCGTAACGCGAATAGGCTAGGCAGAGGATGCGTAGTATGCCGACGACAGCTTGACGCAACGACTAAAAAGAAAAACTCTGCGTCGTGCTGATAATGGGCAGAACAGCAAATGTTCCGCACAACTTTTCTAGAGCGCCGCAAAGCAGAACGAAATTAACTGCACGAACGCAAAGTAACTGGGGCACAAAACATTGCCATTTGTGCTGGTGCATCGCATTCATCTCGGCGCACACCTCTGGGGACACAAACATCCGGGTAATGAGACGTAAGAAGTCGGGAACACCGAGGCGAGACGCTGCCACCAAACGACGCGCGCAAAGGTCTGCAGCGGGGACGACAACGCTTGGCGCCGGAATTAGCGGACAACGGGACGCCACCGACTCGCTTATATACAGAGACACACAAGCAAGAGAGGGGGAAAACTCGCGAGCGCGAGTTAATTAAAAGTGACGCTTTCCTCTGTGTGCCTAAACAGCCCCGCGGCACGTGCAGACTGGAAGCGGAAACAAAAGGCCCCGCACGCCCGCTCCCAGGGGGAGACCCCGGGTCGACGCCGCCGGGTTGCATGCAGTCGTAATAGGCTGGCGATCGTAATGATTCCTCTCAGTAGCACAGGTCGCGCACCTCAGCGCTGCCAGTTTCCGTGCAATGCTGGCGAAACTGTAAGCAACTGGGCTGCGATGTGCGCCGGCGAGTGACACCATGTGTCAACAAAACCCTCAGAAAAAGCTTGTCGATTGGTTATCGTTGGCTGGCATGTTTTACCAGGTCTCGCAGCGTTATAATTGGGAATGGGGGCGCAATTTATTTTGAGGCGCAATAACTGAGCGCATTTAGACGTGGGGCTCTTTCGACCTTCGCATCCTCCAACACCGTAACTTATTTCAGCAAATATACTTTGCTCAGTGGTGTATACCGCACAGTGAGTTAAACGACGTCAAATGAACGCCGCTCGCATGGTCTGCAGTTTCATTAAAACGACATTGCGCCGCATGTTTTAAAATTTAGTAAACGCATATATACGAACGCACTCTCGTTGCAACCATCGACAGAGAGGTCAAGCTACCTAAGGCCTAAGCTAAATTGATAGGTCCATAGGACACTGGGCACTGGAAGACCTGGCGCATTCACAACACTGCACCTAAGTATCGCAGGGAATCATAGGATAATTCATCATCATCATCAGTCTATATTTATGTCCACTGCAGGACGAAGGCCTCTCCCTGCGATCTCTAATTACCCTTGTCTTGCGCTAGCTGATTCCAACTTGCGCCAGCGAATTTCCTAACTTCATCACTCCTCGTAGTTTTCTGCCATCCTCGACTGCGCTTCCCTTCTCTTGGTATCCATTCAGTAACCCTAATGGTGCACCGGTTATCCATTCTACGCATTACATGGCCTGCCCAGCTCCACTTTTTTCCGCTTAATGTCAACTAGAATATCGGCTATCCCCTTTTGTTCTTGTGATCCACACCGCTCTCTTCCTGTCTCTTAACGTTAGGCCTAACACTTTTCGTTCCATCGCTCTTTGTGCGCTACTTAACTTGTTCTCGAGCTTCTTTGTTAACCTCCAAGCTTCTGCCCCAGAATGCAATGATTGTACGCTTTTCTTTTCAACGACAGTGGTAATCTCCCAGTCATGATTTGGTAATGCCTGCCATATGCACTCCAACCCATTTTTTTATTCTGTAAGTTCTTTCTCATAATCAGGGTCCCTTGTGAGTAATTGACCAAGATAAACGTACTCCTTTATAACTCTAGAGGCGCACTGGAGATACTGAATTCTTGTTCCCTTGCCAGGCTATTGAACATTATCTTTGTTTTCTGCATATTAATCTTCAACCCCACTCTTACACTTTCTCGGTTAAGGTCCTCAATCATTGCTGTAATTCGTCCTCATTGTTGCTGAATAGGACAATGCCATCTGCAAACCGAAGGTTGCTGATATATTCGCCGTCGATCCTCACTCCTAAGCCTTCCCAGTCTAAGAGCTTGAACACTTCTTCTAAGCATGCAGTGAATAGCATTGGAGAGATTGTGTCCTCCTTGCCTGACTCCTTTCTTGATAGGTAACTTTCTACTTTTCTTGTGGATAACCAAGGTTGCTGTGCAGTCATTGTAGATATTTGCCAATATAGTCACGTATGCATCCTGTACTCCTTGGTTGCGTAATTCCACTATGACCCTACGGGGCACTAAGGATAAGATAAATCCCAATTCATGAAACCACGGACCACGGACCGCATGATGAGGGAAACGGCTGCAATGTTTGAGGACCTGACCTGGAACGAGTGCTGCATCTTTGTGACGGTGCGTTTTCCATACGGTTGAAGTTAGGCCTTTCTTATCGATCATTGAGTTACACTTTCGTTTTTACGTACGGCTGCCAAACGAAATTTCTTTAACACGTATTTTTGTTCTTTGCCGAGAACGGCTGTGGTGGGCACTATAGCCTCGCTATCATGAAAGCACCATTGTTGCCACAGGTTGTGTATCGCACTTGCGCAATAACTTCCCTATTTGGAGATGCTGATCAGTAAATGATTTGGCAAACCAAGCCCAAATGTCGCCATAATTTTCCACTCTGTTGGTCTGAAATCTCACTCACTCACTCACTCACCTCACTCACTCACTCACTCACTCACATCACTCACTCACTCACTCACTCACATCACTCACTCACTCACCACTCACTCACTCACTCACTCAACTCACTCACTCACTCACTCACTCACATCACTCCTCACCTCACTCACTCACTCACTCACCTCACTCACTCACTCACTCACTCACTCCGCACTCACCTCACTCACTCACATCACACACGTCACATCACTCACTCACTCACTCACCACTCACCATCACTCAATCACTCACTCACTCACTCACAAGATTAATATCAGAAGACAAGGTAATGTTCATGGCCTGGCAGGGGAACAAGAATTCAGGATCGCCAGTCAGCCTCTATAGGTATGTAAGGAGTACGTTTATTCATAGGTCAATTGCCTCACAAGGGACCCGATCATGAGAAGAAAAGTTACAGAAGAATAAAATTGGGTTGGAGTGCATTACGGCAGGCCGTACGAAATCCTGACTGGATACTACTGTCGTTGAAAAGAAAAGTGTACAATCATTGCATTCCATCGGTGCTAACATATGGGGCAGAAACTTAATTGGAAGCATTCACGCGCAAACAAAGGACTAAATACCCGATAGTCGCTTAAAGGAACATCGATACCTTACGTAACACAACACAAGTTCCTTGGTGCAACCATCGACCGTGAACTATCCCTGGTCAAGGCACGTCACTGCACTGAAGTCTAAACTGAAGAGTTTTGTCCTTGTGCTTCGGGTGGTGGCAGGAGCACGATGGGGCCCGTCGGAATCATCTCTTTCTTCAATGGTACCAAGCCCTGTTCGTAGGCTATATAAGATACAGCATGCCGGTGCTCTCGACCATGAGATCCAGCTGTGTGCGGACGTTAGAGAGCCTACAAGCTCAAGGATTGCGCACGTGCTTGGGCCTACCACGCTGCACCTCAACCAATGGAACCATTGCGGAAGCTCGGGCTTGTCCCATCAACGTATATGTGTCTGCGAACCTCTTCGAGTGCACCTACGCTTGTTGACCCGACATAGGCAACATTCCCTATCAGCACTCCCTGCCACACACCCAAACTGCAGTTTTTCAAGAACTATATTGCGTCATGAGAACATTCTGCCGTTTAGATTCTCTTCCCCATGCATTCCTAGTGCACCTCTGTGGGTCCTGCCCACACCGCTTGTTAAACTTCAAATCCCTGGGATTACGAGAAAATCCTGTGTTTCATCCATTGGCCTTAAGCAACTTACCCTATCGCACATTTTTACAGCATACCTTCTCACGTGTATACCGATGGCCTGTTACCCCTTGTGCCTCCGCCGCAGCCTTTGTCATCCCGCAAATGTCCATCGCTCGACGGTTTAAATTAGACCACAAGTCCACTTAACTGCCGCAGAACTTGTTGCTATCCGCGAGGCAATACGATTCCTTGCAAGAGAGCCTCCTCCCATATGGACTTTATTTTGCGACGCCAAACCCGCTCTTCAAGCCATTGAGTGCGTTATGAGACAAGGCCCTTATTATATTTTAGCTCTAGAAATCGCAGAGCTTCTCGACATTGCGACCAAAAGCGGCCACACGTCACCTTTCAGTGGATACCTGCACACTGTGGCGTGACAGGAAATGAACAAGTAGACGATGAAGCTAAAATAGCTGTAAATAATGCGCCAGAAGTAAGCATCGCGTTCTCATGAACAGACACGAATGCCCTGCTTCGGTGCGTTATGCGGAACTCTACACTTGAGTACTGGACCAATCCTGATCGACGACACGGGCGACTGCACAAATGGGACCCAGAAATGAAGTTTTATCCAACTTTAAATGCACCTACAAAACTTAGGCCTCATATTTGGGCCTTTTAAGTCTACTGATAATTAGCGTCAAAGTGACCTGTAGTGTGCAAACTAGGTCAAGTTTCAAATTGCAACTGCCGCGATGTCGGAGTTGGTCGGACGCGCACGGTCTGCGACCATTCATGACTCTTCTATGTCTGAAATAGCACGTTACAGTGGCTTCATCTTTTACCCCAAACAGCCAGCTTCTCAGCTGACTAGCTTACCATAAAGAGAGGGAAAAAGAGAAGGGGGAGGTCAGGGGGTGTTCATTGATCGATCTCGTGTTTGCACACGAGAACGCTGCTGTCGTTTGTGCCTGTAACTGCCGCATATCACGCCAGTACAGCCAGCACAGAATGGCGGGAAATATTTAGAAACTAGAACATACGGACCTTGCCGATAGCCGCGTGCGTGCCTGAAAGACGTGCCAATCTCTCGCGCGTTTTGCTGGTGACTCTAGATTGGCAGCTGCTTCTCGTCAGGTGTAGGTTATGTTGTTTAGGTGCGGCAGCGCGAATTCGGATAGAAAACAAGAACATGGGCGCATACGACGGCGAAAGGATGGACCCAAGGCACGTGACGAAAGCTTACGAGGGAGAACGCGACCAGTGGCATTTGGCTCTGATCGGATGGAAAGTTCACATTTTATATAAGTGTACTGCAAATATAGCGCCGGTGCTTATATTTAGTAAGCGCGACGGTCTTTTACGTCACAAAAGTGAAGAACACGAAGAACATGTATTATGGCTCACGTAGCGACATTCTTAGCGCGGCCTTTAATATTTATGCTCGTTTCTGCAACGCTATAACGTGCATTTGGGAACGAGTGATAACGTCGAATATTTCTCATTCATGGCCGTTGAAAATGACTTATTGAATTTTGTATAGCGGCCATGTCAATTGGATATAAAATGCTCGAAAAGAAGGCAAGATAGCTTTCGTTACTGCTGCGTTACAATATAGGGTGATTTTTTTTAGCTGCACCAATTTTTTTAATTGGCCATTGGAGATAGCACAGTTCTAACCCTTGAACTGAACTTGTTGATGAGGCGGCCATTATTTTAACGAAAAATAAAGGTCAAGATTTTAATCATTAATATAATTACACTAATTACCTTTTGACTATTTACCTTAGGGCACATATTTCAGTCTACGAATTGCAGCTGGTAAGTTTGGAAGGCATATCGACTTGGAATGAACTTTGAACACGGCACCGGTTGCGGCACATGCGCCATCAAACTTGCTATAAAACTGCACTGTTCTTCAACTTACTTTTTATTAAAACGCTCCTTTATGCATTGGATTACAAAAGTAACTGGAATGTCAATGCCTTTCGTCGGACTCTTTGAATATTATGATCTAGAAACTGGTGTAGTCATGAGTATTCATTCCAAGTGGATACGCCTTTCGAACTCACCTGCTATAGTTCGTAGATTCATGTTTGTGCCGTGATGTAATTAATTTACAAGTTAGTTGAAGTTGAAGTTGAAATTTATTTGCATCATTGTGTAAATATGGTAAATATTCTATTAAGCAATTTAAACTCTTGTAGAAGTAATGGGCCGCATAATCGCGTAGTTTAGCTCGAAGCTTAGAATATTGCTGTCACATTCCATATTTAAAAAGGTAAGGCAAATAGATGTTTGTGTGCTACTGAGAACAAAACACCACACAAAAAATATAGATTATTTTTTTTCGAACAGGTAAGTTTTGTCACATTATCGAAGACATCAATATATCGTGCGTAATGTTTGTCTCTTTGTTTAGCGCTAACATACACGCGCATTACACCTTAGTCGAAACGGGACGACACCTATTCAGAACACAGAGTTAGGTGAATTTGTTATGCACAGTGAGGCGTAAGACGCACCCAATAAGTGCTGCTAAGAAGACTAGAAAAGTGGTATAGACATTGGGATATTCGGGTCCCGTCGTAACATTCTTTCTGTTCTTTTCTGTATTTGTCTCTATAGTTGCCCTATTCTTCTGTTCACTTGTATTAGGCGTATCTCTCAGGTGCTCAGAGCTCTGGTAGCCAATGATGTGCAGATGTTTCCAGGTGTCCTCAACAGCCGCAGGTAAAGCGAGCGGCTTTTCAACTGTTAGAGACCTTAGCAACTGCCCCGGGCTTAAGCTTAGTCCATGTGAGAGCTGATGCGGAAAGGGATTGCGTTTTGGCGGTGCTGCATTGACGCATTTTGCAAAGAAGCCGAGTAATCTGGTAGACTCTGCTTGCACGGGATAGGTTCAACTGCGGTTGTTGAAATTACCTGTAAGCATTCCCAACTGTGCTCAATAGCTTGCCGTTACGAGGTCTCATTATGAACGACAAGGTGTGGTTGTTGTTGCACTACTAATTGAAGCGTAATGCGTGCACCAGAGCATGCAGGCTCTGTCGGCCGCAATCGACAACTTCAAAGCGCTGCTTCCCTGTTCCGACGCGGCGTTATCCAGTGATGCATGGCACGCGCTCTGCATGGCATAACCGAGCATGGCCATTATTGCCTCGACTAAAACCTCGCCAATTTGCTTCAAAAGCGCAAAGCGCGTCTTTCCAATTTCTCGCTCTCCGTTCCCAAGGTAGCACTTTTTGGCGCGCCTGTAAATTGTGGAATATGTGTGCTTTATGACGCATGCTGCGACGCACGTGACGAGTTGTCGACCCATGACGTGAATTCCGCTAGGTTACCCGATGGCTGTTCATGTGATGCGCCAACTCACATTAGTGTTTTTTGAATGACTGCATGCATGTATTTTTCTAATCCGGCACACGTATGTTTGTATTGGACGATAAACTTCACATTTACTAAATTTTTCCATGTTGTCATTGCGTAAGCCCATAAATCACCTGGACGTTACAATGAATGCCTGGTGTTTACTTAAACAAGAGCCCTTGGTCTATACCTTGCGCATCGCATCGGTTCCGCAGAGTTCCTGCGCCGTCGACTATTTTGTATTTGTACGTCGCTCTCTGACTTTCGCTGCTAATTTTCAGCTCGGTCTTCAAGAATACTTTCTCGGCGTAATCGGATAGACAAGCGTGAATGCTAATTGATGCCGAAGCTATTGAGCATTGATCTGATACCTTTAACCATAATAAACGTGTCCAGCGATTGACCAACAGGCACCGTCTTCAAGAGCACGACTTGTTCTAACAAAATGCACCTGGACGTAAGTGACAGTGGCGATGAGTAGAGTAGCATATGTAGATGTTGCAATTTAAGTGATGAAAGGACACCATGGGCCATGAGTAGCTCTTTTTTTTCTGCCTTGAAAGGGCGATATATTGTGTCATGTCTTTTAACAGCGAAGCTGTTTAAGCCAGCCGTAATTGGTGGTGCGTAGCAAGAGAGTACCAAGAAAGAAAATATAATAAACTTTCTTGCCGAGGTGGGATTCTAACCCGCGTACCCCCGGTCCAAAGGCGAGCGTCGTAACCACTAGGGTATACAGCGACGCCTGCAGAACGTGCATTTATGCGAACCATATAATTGCCTTCGAGCGTCGCCGTCTTCGTGCACAGCTGGCGCGTTCGTACGCTCGGGCTCTGCGAGGTGAACAGGTTTTGCGCGCTATGAGAGCGAGAGAGAGACGCATTCTCGGAGCGGGTCTGCTGGAACGCGGTGTCGGTGTTGCAAGCTGCGCTATGCACCACGCAATGACGGGCGTAAGTCCGACACGCACGAAAAGAAATTATCATCATGAGAAATAAGATAAAAAGTTCGCGCACACTTCCGGAAAATGCTGGGCTAAAATCGCCCAGCTTCGCTGTTTCAAGCATTGCGCGGCCGAGTGCAAAGTTAAGCGTTTTTTTTTTTTTTTTATGTCTCATGACATTAATTTTCTTTGACTTTCTGTACATTTTGGAGTCCAGCCACGCAGGAAGGATGCTTATTGTTTTGCGACTCGTAAGATTCATATCTTGTGTCGGTACGGTTTAGCCGATGCTTTAGATACGTCTGCCTAATTGTTTTCGATTGCATACAGCGCATTTCTCAGGCACACGACAAGCAGCTGTCTGCGCGACCATCTTACTCAACGATGCCAACATATTCAAAATGCTCAGCAAGTTCTATAAAACGAAATCTTGGAGTTCCTAAAATGACGTGTATAGCGGCGTTCAGCGTACATTGCAGTTCAATCTGCACCAACCCAAACTCGATAGAAGGTGACAAAGTTATTGCAGACCGTGTTCTGCAGCTTCCCTCTCGGCGCGTTAATTTCGTGAAAGCTACAAATTCCCCAAAACTAGTTGCATTTTCCCGGAAAACGCAAATGAAACAATTACTCCACTGAGTCGACATGCAAGCTGCATTAAAGCAAACCTGAGGCGAAGTACCATAGACAAAGGACGGCGGCAAAGCGGGGTTCCTAATGAAGGTCAGGTTGCGCAACGTCCCAAGTGAGTGTCTGAAGGCGCCAGGTGAAGAAGAGAGAAAGAACATGTTACTGGGAAGGAGGAGGGGCACGTTCGAAGAGGCAACGTGTTTGTGCTCTTGAACGACATGCGGACGGGCGACGGCCAAATGCAAGACCATCGGTGCAGAGAAGGTCGACGTAAGTCTCACGTGCGCTGACACGCCTTCCGTGTTTGTGGAGCAGCGTGCCCCCCCTCCCCCCCCCCCCCCCCCCCCCCCCGAGCTTTTCTTCCTGACTTTGTTGCGCAATGGCGTGGTTTGCTGCCATCCGTCACGGCTGCGGCTAAGCACATGAATGAGTGGTGAAGCGGTGGAAACAAGCACGTTGCTGGCATGAGTTTCATATAGGAAGCTTTTATTTTTGTTTCACTATGAACCTAGTCTCGTGCAAGCGTGCACCGCCGCTCGTATTGTTATATCCGAGCCATAAATGCACCGTATCGCTTCTAACCACCCTCTTGTTTCTAGCCTTCTTTAGAAAAGCCCAGGAAATCAATGCTTATGGAGAAAAATAATTTTAGTTCTGCATACTGCAAACACGCTGCTTAGTGCAACGTTAGGGAAATGACAACCCATTGATCACAACGAATAGATTGAAGGCACAAAATCACTTAGTATGAATCAATAAAATTAGCAGGCGGGGCGTTTGAAATAGCTAAACGAAATGAAATTTGATCAGTTTGCTGATGTAGTGACCATTTAAATTAACGAGTCTCCTCTTTTAACAGTTTAGTTATGAGGAGAGACCGGCAGAAATCATAAGACAGTTACGGCAACCACCAGCTCAAGAATTGAAATTGATAATCGTGACCCTCGGCATCTAAGCAATTATATCAGTTTGCCTTGAAACTTCTTGCGCATTGGTAAGGTGTCATCCAAAATGAGTTTAAATGAAGCGTTTAGTATGTATTGAGCTTGTTCTATATTGTCTCGGGGGAGCACGTTTACGAAAAAATTATCGTGGCAGCTATTTAAAAGACAAAGACTTAGCTATCGATCATCTTAGATTAGCCTATTCCTATCGCGTATATGACAGAAATCCTCTGAATCATGTGGGGATCTTATCTGGCTGAAACATGCTGCAGTTCAGAGAAAAGTTTGTGTATTACGGACATTTCAAAGTGTAAATTTTATCTGGGGTAATGTAAATGACAAAAATTGTAAATTGCCTAACCATTACGCGGATTGCTGCGATTCTGTAGCTCATACCCTAGGGTAGACGTCGAAACTTTGCTGACTACATGTGTTGATTATCTAAAGCAGAAAATACTACCATTTCGTTTACAACTTATCTGCAAGTTCTGCATCATTTAAACGCGCTTTCACAAAATTTCGGCGTACTTCGAGCTCATTGAATGTATAACCTGCACGTACGACAAATTCTAGATATATATTATTAAAAACGCCTTAAGACGTCTGTGCCGCCATTGACTTCTTTGTCTCTATGTTTTATGTGGGTTTTAACGAAAGTAGAGACCCTCGGTTCCCCTAATTATTCTCACATTAAGCTCTTTTAGAGCAACAAAAACGTTCGAATACTCCCCGGAGTTCTGAAATTTGACGCCACCTACTTCGGTGCCTTATATTGAATAAGCTGTACTGAAAGTTGTGGAGCGTGCACCATGGCATATAGTCCCTTTTGTCATACTCAACGTCACTACAAGGTTGTGCGTGAATCTACGTAGCCGTTTTGCTGTGACGTCGGGCGACGTGTTTGCGTGCCTGTGCGTCTATGGGATGCGGTACTTTCTTAATAAATACATAGGGAGACTGCTCTGCTAGCTAAGCAAACTAATCATGCTAGTATTGCAATAAGCTCTGTTCTTCGAACGTGACGCCCCCGCATTGCTTCAGGTGAACAATTAAGCTTCTATTATTGGTATACGTCGATAGCAATGCAGCTGGAATTTATTATTCATATTGGTCGATGGTGCGTGGAAAGGCCACAAGCATTTAAGTAGCAGGGTTGAGAAATGCATGTGCGATAATTGGACAATTTAACCCTTCTATGGGGAAATGGTCGTTTATTCTACTGTGTCCCATCTCGAAAATGTAATAAGCAGATTATATTGTCTGAATCAGAGACACGCAATCTAGGAAGGCTTCTGAGAATCGAATGGTGCCTTAATATAGTAAATACGGTGGCTTGATCTTTCATTGAAATGTGTTGTATACTGATGGCACCAGAAAAAATATAAACTACTAACACTACATGCAAATAACGGGTTTCGAGAGTACACGCAGAAACTCACTCCTGCTTTCCGGAAATTTCTGTTGTTACTACGTTAGGCAATTAAACTTTTCCGAAAATCTGGCTTTGCATATACTCCTATTTGGGGAAACAGGACGGAGATGTCAAAATAAATTTCCCCTCTTGTTAGCTTCGTCACATTATACTTGCAATGCCAAATTTGGCGATACAAGGGTGATTAGAACTCCAGGATACAGAATATGATCTCATTGCTGCTACAATACTCTATTTTAGCCAAATAAAGTTCAGTGTGCTACAGAATGAGAGGATTGAGAACTTTAACGAAGGGTGAGCGTTCATGTGATTAGAAAAATAAATTTCATTCAGTTACTTACAAGTACTGTCACTCCGAATCAGAACTAAGACAGGAGTGTAAAATCAAATATCGTTCAACCTACAATTCGCAGCAAACAGAACAAGAAAAACAAAAATCAATCTAACGATACATAGTACTTTAGTCATTATTAAGATTAAAGATTGCCGCTTGCGTTAAGAACATGGGCCGACTGACAATTCTAATCGCGCACTGCTGAAAGAAAACTAATTGTTAAAGTATATTTCAAAACGTTATTCCTTAGCGTGTCTATTATGTTTGTTACGCACTATTCGCGATTTCGTCTCACTTATGTACCAAAGCTTGTTGACCATGACTAGCCCGTTATGACTACATAAGAAATATGACGTTTCTATTTCCTGCGAACACTAAATAGAGGCTCGTTTGCTTAAGCATAAAGGGCTGTTACTGCGTCTTGCCAAGATAACTAAAAAAGTAATAATAAATCGTAGTGTCCGTCCTTGCATTTTCTCAGTGTTTCCAACGAGACTTTTAGATACGGGTCGTGCACTCTGCGCGCATTGATATGAGCAGTGTGTCCCACAACAGGTCGACATGAGTGGCACACTTCTGAGGCTACCATGTTTGGGTAGCTGGCATTGCGGACCTACATGAGTAGGGTAGCTAAGCTACCGCTTACATCTTATCTATTGGTATGGTTTGACCGCCGCCCCCGAATCACCGTCTGTCAATGGTATGGAAGCTGCCAAAGGTCTTATGGACCACGTTTAAAGTGTTTTTATTGATTTCCCAGTAACCACGTTTTAGTAAGCGAGTCATCGTTATCATGCGTTCTTCTCCTTGGAAGGCACTTACAACTCCATGTTCCTTTTACAGTGAAGCTGTTATGGGCCTAGGTTCCCCAGGATCGTGTCCGCGTGTAGAAAAATATCATCAGCAGCAGCATTGGCTCGAGCGTCATCGTCTTTTTCTGCAGCTGGCTCGTTGGCCCTCCTCGTTTTGCGCTCGCGCCGTTGGATGCCGTGCTGTGCTAGTGCTCGACACGGCACCTAACGACACCAAGAACAACAACAAAACGATGTGTAGAAAAATTTCGGCTCCATGTGGGTGGTGGTTTGGCTCCATGTGCGTCGCGGTTTCCCGCCAGTTGTGTCTTAGCACAGTTGTCAAAGCGGACGATGGATGGCCTGTTGTCATACCCCTCGCCACCGCCTATGCCTCTTTCACAACTGTCGCGATACGCGAGTGTTCCTTCGCGCTGCAGTATTTTTGGTTATTACCCGTGGTTTAATGGGAGACGCCGCTCCCATTGATACGGCAATGGAAGTGGAGTCAACAGAACGCCGACGGGACGTTACTACCACGCCAGGAACCGGCCCGAGGAAGAGAAACTGCCCTCCAAGTCAAGCCGGCAGTGAGGACACTGTGTTGTACTCCTGCTCAAGCGATGACGCCTCAGATGATGAAGGCTTCGAGAGAGTGGTACACCGGAAGGCCAAGAGAAGAAACATCAGCGAACGGTCTTCGTCAAGTAAGTCAACTGTCCTGCCACAGCGAAGGCCATCGGCGCACACACTTCTCTTTATGCCTGACAGGCCTGTGGACAACCTCAACCGCCTTAATCGACAAGCGGTTTCCGTTACTCTGGAGGCTCTTGTCCCAGGAGAGATTAAAGATATCAGGATTAATAATCGAAAGAATGTCCTGGCTATTGATGTTCGCAACCGAAGCGCAATCAATGCTTTGATGGCCGTAAAGCTCCTGGGCAACATTAATGTCCACTACCTCGTGCCGCAGGACTACGAAACCACGGCTGGTGTGGTTTACGATATTGATACATCGATTAGCGACAGCGACCTGCCAATTTTAATCAAACCTGCGACAGATGGTATTGCCTTACTGCAAGCTCGGCGCCTTGGCAACTCGAGCTGTGTAAATAAAGCTCGACTTTAAAGGTGACTGCCTACCATCGCACGTAAAGGTCGGACACTTTCGTCATGTGGTACGGCCTTTCGTACCAAAACCACTTCAGTGCAGAAGATGTCAAAGACTTGGACACGTGAGTGCTGTCTGCCGAAATTCAACGGTATGCCCACGATGTTCCGAACAACACGACGCTGACACCTGCCGTGCAACGGAGCTCAAGTGCACAAATTGTCAAGGATCGCACGCTGCATCCTCAAAAGACTGTCCACGTCTAAAGAAAGAGCAGAAAATCTTGAGGAAAATGGCCAGAGACGGATCATCACACAGAGATGCTTCTGCTGCAATAAGGCGACATCGCTCCCGAAAAGGAAAGTCCACGAAATCCTCTTCAGGTTCGAGGGAGATGACTCGTCCTGCAGCGCCGCCTCCTGCTCCATCTGTCTCCAATAAGAGCACGAATGTCAGCGAAAAAAGCAAACATGGTGTTGACACCTCTTCAAGTGAGGAGTGGCCAGCGCTGCCGAAGACATGGCAAACACCAGAGCCACAGCATATGACTCGCCACTTGCAGTCCAACGTCGCTGCAGTTGACCACATACGAGACAAGGATTTGCAAGTGATTGCTATGCTGAAGTCGCTCACGAATGTCATGCGTCTACTACTGACAAACATGGATACTCCGGCTGCTCGCAGCGCTCTGCAAGTACTGGACACGTTGACTCCAGTGCTTGAAAGCTTCGTATAGCACTATGGCCCGCTCCTCGCTGCCATTCCACAAGGAAGTCAAGAAAGCCTCTCTGTTGCAGTGGAATGCCCGGGGCCTCAAATCAAGAATTTCAGATTTTAGACACTTTGTCTTCGAAAACCGTTTTCCCATCCTCGTAATTTGTGAACCGAACGTTCAAAATGCCATCCGCATTTCTGGATATGAAGCATTCATGTCCTCTACCTGTGGTGATGTGAGCAAGGTGATTGTATATATAAGATGTGAACTGACGTACGTGTTGCACCTAATCCCACCTCACGACACCAACCAGTACGTTTGTTTAATAGTAAAGACGAAGAAACCTACGTTCACTCTCGTCGCTGCTTACATTGCTCCTTCAAGTCGCTTCGACTCTAAACGACTGCACGACGTGTTATGCACGACACCCGGCCCTACGATCCTCACTGGAGATTTTAATGCTCACCATCCGCTTTGGGGGAGTTTGAAGATGGACTCTAGGGGAAAGAGGCTTGTATCTTTTGCAACACAGCACGACCTTTCTTGCCTCAACGATGGTAGTCCAACATATGTACGAGGGATTACATACAGCAGCTGCCTAGATTTGACCCTGGTCTCTCGGCGTCTTGAACGAAAAGTGCAATGGTTCTCAGATATCGAATCACATGGCAGCGACCATATTCCCACGTATCTGAAGATCAAGGGACTATTGAAATACTCCTCCACGACTCTCCAACGAATTGACTGGCCAGCGTTTCGGTCACACATGGAGGAAGTATGTCAGGAAGGAAACCATTCTAGTCTGGAACACGAAATTCAAACAGCCATAAAAGAGGCTACGCGCGGTTTTCAGCCGTTCCCGAAATATGAAGAATTTGAAGCCGAATTGCAGCGACTACGAGCGATTCGCCGGCGGGCGGAAAGAAGATACAGGAGAACAAAATCCATCCACGATCTCAGAGAGGCAAGGCGAATACAAAAGAAGATTCAGCGGCGCATCGATGCGCTCCAATCTCAAAAATGGAAACGATTCTGTGAGTCGTTGGATCCACGTCAGCGCTTATCTCAGATATGGAGGACCGTGCGTGGACTTCGCGTATCACCGCAACAGCGTGTTCCTTTCAAATCTCTCGCTTTGCACCAAGGTTGCAGAGAGATTCAGATTGCTGAAGAATTTTGTTCAAGACTTGCTGGCTTGCAGCCCCAATGTGCACTTACACCATGTGTCACTCCTGCGTCCCGGGACTACCGTATGGATGTCATGTTTTCGATGGAGGAGCTTGATGCGGCCCTGGCGACTTGCAGGCGCTCTTCGTCACCTGGGCCAGACGGCGTTACCTATACGGCGCTCGGCAATCTTGGCCAGAAGGCGCAACTCGTGCTGCTAAACCATTACAACGAGTCTTGGCGCAATGGTGTGGTTCCACGTGAATGGAAATGCAGCCGCTTGGTACCACTTCTCAAACCAGGTAAATCACCGTTAGATTTGTCATCGTACCGCCCCATCGCTCTGGCCAGCTGCATCGGAAAAATAATGGAAAGAATGGTTTTGACGCGCCTGGAATGGTACCTGGAGAAATACAATGTGTACCCAGATGCTATGGCTGGCTTCCGGCGTGGGCGCTCATCCATAGATAATGTCATCGATTTGGTCACATTTGTTCAACATCAAAAACGTCTGAAACGACTCACTGCGGCATTGTTTCTTGACATAAAAGGCGCCTACGATAACGTAGCACATTATGCCATTATAGAGGCTCTGATTGAAGCCGGAATTGGTGGCCGCACTTTTCAGTGGCTATGCAGCTATCTGACCGACAGACATTTCTTCGTGATGACCGAGGATGGCGCCACGACTCACTACCAAACATTCCGTGGAGTACCACAAGGTGGGGTGTTGAGCCCGACACTATTCAACTTAGTGCTCGTTGGCCTAGTCAGATGCTTGCCCAACACCGTTGGAATATCAATCTATGCTGACGATATCTGCATCTGGGCGTCTGCTGTAACACGACTGCAGGTACGAGCAAGGCTACAAAAGGCAGCTACGTTAACATCACTGTACTTACGAAAACAGAACTTGGAGCTGTCTTCAGAGAAATGCTGCCTTGTTACATTCACTCGGAAGGCAATGAGGCCTTACTCTGTAAGTGTCAATGGGCAAACAATTGCAAACGCACGGAAACACCGCTTTTTAGGGGTAATTATCGACCGCGACCTTTCATGGAGCCCGCACGTTTCATACCTAAAGAAGAGGTTAACGACCATAACACACCTCCTTAAATTCCTCGGTGGAAAATCATGGGGCACATCGGTGCGGTCAATGCTGCAGCTTTATTGTGCCTTATTCCTCGGTTTCGCAAGATACAGCCTCCCGGTGCTAGGCAACACCTGCAAAACAAACCTGCGTGTACTCCAGGGACTACAAGCTCAAGCCCTAAGGACGTGTCTCGGTCTTCCGAAGTGTGCGTCTACGGCGGCAACGATTGTCATTGCGCGAGACCACCCAATATCAACGTACTTAGCCACCGACGCCCTCAGGGCGCATATTCGGCACGTTGCCCGACTACCTTCCCACCATCTTGCATCTTTACTTACAGAAAGGCCACACACAACTTTCAGTCGTATAATTGCAGCCAATCATACCTCGTTGCCATCGAACTACATGCCTGCAGCAAGACCATCCTCATCGTTATGGTGCCTGCACAAACCTGACATACGCCTCACCATCCCAGGAATCACAAAGAAAGCTCACATGCCGTCATCTGCCCTGAAACAGGCCACGTTAGGACTTTTACATGAGGTTCACAGTGCCCGCGTACATGTTTATGTCGATGGCTCAGTCACACCTACAAGTTCAGCTGCCGCAGTGGTGATTCCAGCAAGATCCGTCAAGATGCAGCTAAAGACGTCACATGTCTCATCAACAACAGCTGCTGAACTGGTAGCCCTCCGTGCGGCTCTTCATTTCATTCTGGAGGAACCACCCCATCCATGGTCAATCTTCTGTGACTCCAAGGCAGCCCTACAGAGTTTACTCTCAGTACTGCGCCATGGATCACATGAGCAGCTCGTCGCAGAGATAAGACAAGTACACCATCGCATAATTGATGAAGGGCACAATATAATATATCAGTGGTTGCCTAGTCACTGTGGCATACATGGCAATGATCGAGCGGACGCAGCGGCCCGATCTGCTCATGACGGTGTCAACTGCGTTCCCATTCCTCTTTCGAGAGCCGACGCAGCGAAAAAACTTTCCGCGCTTGCGCGTGAACTAACATTGATGCAATGGAATTCCTCCGATTTCACAAGTGCACGCCTTCATGCCCTGGACCCTAATTTACAGCTTCGTATTCCATTCGACCTTCCACGACGGGACTGCACACTTCTAATCCGTCTATGGCTTGGAGTAGCATTTTCAAATGCGTACTCCTTTCGTATCGGAATGGCCAATAGCCCACTTTGTGAATCCTGCGGGTGCAACGAAACAATCGCACACCTTCTTTGTGAGTGCCCTCGTTTCAACCCGCAGAGAGCAGCTCTCTCAGCGACAATAGATCAACTGGACAAGCGCCCAATAACAGAAAAGAACATCCTTGGAAACTGGCCTACACAAACAACGGCGCGAGCCGCCCTGAAGGCACTGCTGCGTTACTTGAAAGACACCGGACTCAGTGACAAATTGTGACTCTGCATTGTGTTACTTAGGACGGAACGTTCAGATAATGCAACACGAGAACACCTTCGCGGACTTCATGACAGTGCCCACAGAAACAGTTCTGTTTTGTGTGCGTGTGTGATTTTCTTGTTTCCTTCCTTTTTGTTTATTCTTTATTTTCACTTATTTTTCTCTCTCTCTCCTTTCGCATCCCTTTACCCCTCCCCCGGTACAGGGTAGCCAACCGGAGATAACCTCTGGTTAACCTCCCTGTCTTTCCTTTCCCTTTTTCTCTCTCTCTCTGTCGCGATACGCGGCGGCGGCACGTCCCACCAATCGTTGGACCTCTTTGTCTCGTGACTTAGAGATCGCGCTAGCGCTGTCATCCGCGTGCGTCAACCTTGTATTGCATCACCGCGAGGATGTATTTACGACGCAGCAGGTTCATAAGATTTGCGATATTAAAGAAACTGAGCGCTTAAGAACAGTACAATAGCTGACGATGGCAGCGTTTCCTTTCCAAAGTATTCACAAGCCGGTCGCGATGGCATTGTAAGGACATATAGATGTTCACTTGTGCCATTTACAGTACCGTTTCTAATGCACCAATGTCAAGCAAAGTTTGGGCTATTCAAGCGTTTCCGTATTCTTTCGTTTAACTCCCTACATTTCCTGAATTACTTGTGTTTAAACGTTTTAACATTATTGAACAAGCCTAAACAAAAGCATTTTCTCTCGGCTTTCCTCAACCATTAACTAGGACCGGTCTCTTTCGGAAGAGATAATTCTGCAGCATTTACGGGATCTATGATTTTAATCAAAGGTCAGCTGACGGGCACTGTGCATTCTTCACTAGACCAGCCTCTAGCTTCGAAGGTTTATATACCCATGATTTCGTTTTCGTTTACCATTCTCTCATCCTTGCACTCATCTTTCTAACCTTTTTACAACGAAACCCCTGCAGAGGACAAAACCGGTAAACCCACCGTGGCGGCATGGTGGCTTTGCTGTTGCGCTCCTACGCCCGAGGGCGCGGGATCGAATACCGAAAACACTGGTTCATCGTGCATTGGGTGCACTTTAAAGAAACGAAAGTTGTCAAAATTATTCCGCAACCCCCCCCCCCCCCCCCTACGGCGTGCCTCATAATCATATTGTGGTTTTGGCACGTGAAGCTTCAGAATTCTTTATACCAGACCAGTCGCTAATATCTGCTTAACTGTACTGCCGGTCCTCATTGTCCTTATATCTTGTAATGCACTTGAATTACACATTCTCTCCAGCGATAAATACGCAAAAGAGATGACAATATTTCAAAGCGCATGAAACGGGCAAACGCATATGCTCGTTAAAAGGTGCTGTGTAATCACAAAGTTTGCACGGAATATACTCAACCTATCGCATCACTCGTTTGCATACTTACCTTTTCAGAGAAGACGAGTACATGTGGTGCGCCAGTTCGCCTTCAAAAATTGGCAATATGAAACAATAGCTCACTGCCAATGTTCAATAGACTGCAAATGGCAATGTAACGAAGCGAAGCGCCTGACACTTACTGAAAATTAAGCCTAATTGTAATGCTAAAAACATTCGGTGGCACACAGTACAGGACGTCAGGATGACACAGTCAAATAATCAGCATGTCGGAGAGAAAAAGTACGATGTACTTCTGGGTGAAGAGCTAAAGAAAGGGTCAAATAACGAGAAAGATAGCTGAACCAGCGCAAATGCTGTGACGAGTTTTGCAACGCAAACGAATGAAGTCTTTCGCTAATTGAAGCGTGCTGAAACGCACTTGGGACCACCGAAACGCATTACCGCCCTCTGAACGCTGGATTGCCACTTCGGCTGAAGAGCAGTTCTCTACTTCCGGGTCAATTCTTCGGAACAGGCACGTGGGGCAACATGTGCCCCTATCGGAAACTGATCCTACAGTGCTCGCCATGGTTCCTTAATCAAACACGTGTTGTTGTTTCGTAATCAGTATAACTTCGAATGACACATTTCTCAGACTGTGCTAAACAGGCTTTCCGAGACAATTTTACGGGACAATGTCGTCGTCACCCCTTCTACCCCAGCCAAGTGGCCCAAGTTGTCTATAGCTTGGGCCACTAGGAATGCGTTCGTGATCATATTACCGTCACGGTCGTTGCGCCACCGTCATTCCATATTTGCCATCTCACACTCGTCATACCATCCTCATCACGCCATCGTCGTCATACAGTCATCATGCATTCGTTGTCACACCGCCATAGTGATGCCATCGTGGTCGTTCAATCGTGGTCATCACAGCTTCGTGATCTGACTCTCATCATGGTGTTGTCATCACGCCTTCTACTCCGACCCAGTGGTCCAAATCGTCTAATAGCTTGGGCCACTTGGTATGTCGTGTTCGTGGTCGTGAGGCCATCGTGGCCGTTGTATCGTCGTCACTGCCGTTTACTATTGTCATCACTTCAACAATGTTATCCATTTGTCGTCATGCTGTCCTTGTCACATCGCCTTCGTCGTTCCATCGACGTCAATATTTTTTCGTCATTGTTTTGTAAGCATACATTCGATCACGATTATGCTGCCCTTTTCAAGTCGTCAGCGTCAGGCACACGCCATCATGCCTCCATTGTCAGACCGTCGTCGCAGTGGCGTCGTAGTCGTGCCATCATCGGCACGTCATCGCCATACAGATCTCTCGTATACAGTCATCGTCACGCCATTGTTAACATTCGCGTGTCCTCCTATTGTCCTCATGCATATAGTCGTTGTCACGCATTCGTTCTGATATACAGCCATCGGTATGTCGCCGCGGTCATTCCATTGTCATCACTGTAAATCCTACGCCCGACTTTCGTCATGCGATCGTCGCCTTAACGTTCTCTTCATGCCAGCGTCGTCACGCTGTCGTTTTCCAATCGTCGCCACTTCAGTAAAAAACAATTTAAATTAAATTCTGGGGTTTTACGTCCCAAAATATCGATTTGATTATGAGGCAGCTGTAGTGGAGGCTCCTGCTTAATTTTGACCACCTGGGGTTCTTTTACGTGCACCCAATGCACGGTACACGGGCCTTTCTGCATTTCATTCCACTTATTATTTATTTCTTTGCTGCTGCTTGTCTGAGCAAAAACGTGCTCCCATTCGGCGGCCACTGTAAGCAGAAGGATTTTCACAATGTTGAAGACTACAGTAAACTAAGTGATGACGTTTTATATATCCGAATTCACTTCAGGGTCTAAGGGACGCCGTTGTAAAGTACGCAGCATTAGTTACCTGACCACTTAGAATCATGCTCGGACACCTAATACGAAGTAGGCAACCTATTTATGCCTTTCAATTTGAAAAAGCTATCAACGGGAAAAATACTGAGACAACGGACATGCACACACGGACAGTGTTTCTCTGCGGTCTCTGTCTTTTTTGCACCAACATATTTCTGGCATCAACCAACACCAGCCTAGTGATAGTGAACATAAATGCCAGAAGTGTTGTGAACAAAAGCACAGAACTTGAGGCATTTATTATAGAACATAGATCTGATATTGTAACAATAACCGATACATGACTTTCTCGTGATGTTTCAAGCAGTGATATCTTCCCTCCGGGTTATACTGTCATGCGCAAAGATAGGTCCTCTCGCGGTGGTGGCGTAGCGATTTTGATAAGGGAGAATATTTACGTCACACCTATGCCAGAAATTGTTGATGCTGAAGCACTTTGGTGCAAAATCATGACAGATAAATCCTCCCTCTTTTTAGGCACCATGTAGCGACTCCCTAATACTTCCCATGATGTGCTACACGTGCTAGCAAATTATATGGAAAATATTTTTACACATACTACAAAGCTCATCCTTACGGGGGATTTTAACCTTGCTAGTATAGCATGCGACTTCCTTCATAACATTGCCGATACAGCTCACGCAGAGGCACTGTTTGATATATTTTTAATTTGGCCCTTAGACATCTCATACGGGAGCCAACACGTGTTACTGAAAAAAGCAGGAATGTACTCGATTTGACGATTGTCAGTGATACTATCGCAGAAGACAGTGTTTCATGGGGAGTTGTCGACGGCATATCGGACCACAGAACTACTAAATGTTCCTTACTGTTAGGTGCACCTCCGCCTAACCAAAAAGGGAGTACACGAGTTTTCGACTGGGCGAATGCCGACGACGTCAGCGTTCTTGATTATATATATCACTCTTACTCCACTTTTAGATCGTACTGGAATGATCCTACAGTTTCGGTAGATAGATTATGGTTAACATTTGAAAGAATCATTCAGCACTGCTTATCAAAATATATTCCCACAAATATCAAACCAGTACGTCAGACAAACCCTTGGATAACAAGAAACGTAAAATAACTAAAGCGAAAACTTGCCAGATTAAGGAAACTTACAAATAAACTACCCATACCAGGCTACACTACTGAAATACGCGAAACTCCCTAGCACTAAAGTCAGCCGTAAAAAAAGCAGAAGGTGAATACATGAATGTCACCTTAAGTAATTTTATCATAACATCTCCGTCTATGTTTTGGCGATACCTTAATTCGAAGTCACGTCAGACCAGTAATCCATCACCACCTGAAGCTATGGCAAAGGCTACAGAGTTCAGTGAATACTTTATTTCAGTATTTACACAAGACAACGGTAAACAACCCAACCTCAAACTTCTTCAGAGCAGCACAGCAAAACTAGACGACTTAATCTTAACCGAATCGGGAATTTTTTCCCGCTTACTTGAAATAGACCGAAAAAAATATTGTGGTCCTGACAACATACCAAATGCACTTTTGAAGCGCTACGCGGAATGGATGTCAAAGTTCTTGGTGATTATTTTTGTAAAATCATTGCAAATGGGCGAAGTTCCGGTGAAATGGAAAACTGCTAAAGTTATCCCTATACATAAATCCGGTGACCTTACCAGCACAGCAAATTACCGACCAACCTCGCTTACTTGTACGGTCGGCAAAATCCTCGAACATATAATCCTAAAACACATAGTATCATTCGTAGAAGAAAAATAGTTTAATTGTCCTTAATGAGCATAGCTTTAGAAAACTATTATCTACGACTACTTAACTGATTGGGACAATCCACGACTTAGCGCTTACAATGAACAAATGCAGTCAAACCGATATGATATTCCTAGACCTATACAAAGCATTCGATCGGGTTTCCCATCCTAAGTTACTTCAGAAACTTATCCACTGCCTCGGCGATAACAAGATCACCAAACGGATAGAAAGCTATCTTGCAGGTCGACGTCAATATGTATGTTTCAAAGGCTACTTATCGGATTGCCGCGATGTGCTATCTGGCGTCCCACAAGGTGCCGTTTTAGCGTCTATCCTCTTTCTTTTGTTTATCAATGATTTAAACATTAATACTAACGCCACAGTAAGAATGTTTGCAGATGACTGTGTTATCTACAAGGAAATAACCTGTCGTGAAGACCAGATAACCTTAAACAGTGCACTTGAAAATATGACACAATGGTGCCAAACGTGGCAGATGGTGATTAACACAGAAAAAACAGTTTGTATGACGGTAACGAATAAAAGAGCGCCCATGAACTACCCATATTATTTACAAGGACAGATGTTAGAGAAAGTAGAAGAGTGTAAATATTTAGGCGTCATAATTTCATCAGATCGCAAATGGGGAAGCAGGTAACATATGTTTTTAATAAAGCACTGGCAGTTTATACTCGTTAAAACGATCACTTAGATCGGAATCAATAGATACTAAACGCTTAGCATACCTGTCACTAGTTCGCTCTATACTGGATTATGGAATAGTATGTTGGTTTCCCTTCCGTAAACAGTACATAGCAAAATTGGAGAGCGTTCAAAGGAAAGTGATTAGAATTATTTTTAATAAGCATCACCGTCTTGACTCGCCTACAGAACTATTAAGACAAGCTGAATTTCCCACAATACAAAATCGAGCCCGACTACTTCGTCTTAAGTATCTTTTCTTGCTTCTTAATGGCAGTATGAAAATCAATGCGAAAGGCTACTTACTACAGACACGTAGTTCTCGAGCAAAACACACCAAGCACTTAACAGAATACAGATTTCACAACGACATATTCAGGTACTCTTTTTTTTTCACATGCAATCCGTGAATGAAACATGTTGCCTGGTGACGTTGTCGCCTGCATATCACTAGAAACGTTTATCGCCAAGTTATCAGACAATGCTGTGTACCTACGATGTGCACGTAGGCGCGGTGCGTCACACAATGACATTCTGATTCACTCCTCAGTGTCTTGTTTTCTTCCCTGATATATATATATATATATATATATATATATTGGCTGCTCATGACTCCTCCAGTACCTGCTGATTCTTGTCTCTTGCGCAATGAACATCCACTATATTTATATTTTCTTTCTTTGTTCTTCTTTTGTGCGCTAAACCCTCCAACACTGCGTTTACTACTTTTTCCCCCACTCCTTTTATAGCATTTGTATAATGAATATAGAGTGCATATGTACTGCCTTTTTCACCTAAACTTATCTATGTCCGCGCCTACTTGAACTGTGTTCTCTTGAATGTGTATTCTGCCCCTTTCCTGCAACAGCCTCAATGTGAGGCTAGCAGTATGTTGAAATAAAATAAATAAAATAAAACATTTTTCAATATGAGTCAGGCCCAACCTGCCCGACTTTCAGTTATCTCTAGCTTAGTGAGTTGCTGCTGAGTGACTGAGACATAGAAATGTTCTGGCAAAAACCTATGTTGCCAGCGTTTCTACATTGACAAATTGTTTAATGACTTGGAGTAAGACTCACTGGGAAATGGAGTAGTAGCAAACAAATGAAGCACCAATAATTCCTTTATGAGCTTTACCGAGCAACATTTTTCGTATCTATCGATATTATCTTTACACAATACTGATGATATCGTGTAAGGTCGTATCAGGAAGGGCGCGTAGGTAAGTATGGCAGTGCAGCGAATACGCCACACGAAAAATCGTGTGCAACCCACAAACATCTACAATCGATGAAAGTGGGAGATTTTCGTGCTCTTTGAGTTGATTGAGGATAATTTGAAATGATGTTGACATAAAAAGCTTAAGTTACTATTAGCGTTTAGAGCAATGCGAGAGTGACCAGTTGATCCTGATAGTAGTACATGATAGCCATCCGTAGTACACAGAACACACAGCGAAACGGCTTGTTTTCTTGAGGGTTTTTTGTGCGCCACTGTTCGTAGCTTGCGAGAAGGTTCGCACTGTTATTTCCTCACATGGAGCCTCATATCGTGGCAGAAGTGTTAACACTTATTTAAATTCTGTTGCTTCACCTGCCAGAGCGACAATCTGATTATGAGGTACGCTGCATAGTGGGAGACTCCGTATTTATTTTAACCACGTGGAGTTGCATTAACGTGCGTCTACATCTAAGTAAACGATCATTGTTGCGCTTCGCCCTCACCGAAATGCGTTTGCCGCTGTCGGGGTAGAACCCGTGACCTCGAGCTCTGCAGCGCAGCGCCAAATGCATAACCTACCAGGGCTTGTAATAAGTGTTGATATGCTGGACAGCCACATGCGTTGTGTCCTCTTGATGCTGCGGCGGTGATTTAGTGCGGCTTTGCGTCTGTTTTCCGCGAGGACAAACTTACATGGTTCTTATTTTTCGCAAATTTCAGAAACGTCCCAAACGTTCTGTGGTTTTCCATTTGTCTAGTTTGTCGGCAACTGTTGCCATGTCTAGTAGTAGCGTTTTCTTTATTGCAGAGACTCCTCCAAGTGAGGCAGGCTTTCTGACGTCACCCTTCACGTGCACCACGCTCCTCCCGTGATCTGCACGTAGGCGCATTGCGTCTTACAATAGCATTCTGAGTCCCTTCTCGTGCATTGTCTTGTACTGGGGGAGTCATGAGCAGCAAAAAACAATATGTATATATATATATATATAAGTATTCTACGAGCAGCCACGCACCAAGAGTGGAAAGGCTGTTATTCACTCGTTCCCTGACAGCGTTGTCTGCCCTTTCTCTGCCTCCTCTCTTCACCTCCTCTCTACCATTCCAACTTTCTCCTCTCTGGACTGCTGCACGTAAGCAGGAAGGTAAACGCAGAAGCTCCTGCAATGCATTTGAGGGGTGCTCACGCACAGTTAGGGCCTTCCAGAGGTGATTATGGCGAAATCCAGGCAGGTCTTCTTGGAAACGCCTAATTAACTCCATACGAGGCATGCTCTCTGACATCGCTTTCCCCACTTTCCCCGCTCCTCCCATTTACGCATATAAACGCTCTCAACCACACCGCACCCGACGCGGAGTGCCAGAAAGCAACAGCAGAAGTGTAAAAGTGGAAGGAAGCGGCACAGAAAGCTTGACTTTAGGAAAAAAAAACGTAAGAAAGATGTTTACCACTTAGCCGGCCAAACAGAGAAACACTTATTGAATAACTTGCACATACAACACAAAAGTTAATACCTCTAAAGATACACATTTGTGCCACCCGCTGCAGTGGCGCAGTGGCTGTGGCGTCCTGCTGCTAAGCACAAGGTAGAGGCATCGACGCCCGGCATCGTTGGCCGTATTTAGAAGGGGGCAAATTGCAAGAACGCTAGTGTGCTTAGATTTAGATGCATGGTAAAGAATCCCAGGGGGCAAAAATAATTACGAAGCCCTCCACTACCGCGTCTATCAAAGCATCAGTGTTGATTTGTGCGCATTGAAACCCATTCGTAAATCCGTCAAATATTTGTACTATTCACAACTTGAGGGTAGCATACTGCTGCAACTACATAATATTAACGATATCATTGTTCCAAGTACTATTCGGCAGGTAGGTTTCATCTGTAAAGTACAAAGCAGCACAGCCACCAGCGCCGTAGCAACACCGTCGTTGTCAGCGCCAAAATCGTCATCGCCATGGTTGTTGACGTCATCGTCATCATCACCGACATAGCCATGCTGACGTCGGCAAGCCGCCGTCGTAGCACGGTCGTTGTCCCTCTGTTGCTGTCACGTTTTGCCGCCGCCGGCGTGCATTCGCCTTCCCATTGTGAAACATATGTTCACATTACGAATACAATTGTTTACCTTTTACGGACACTTGGCATCGTTGCAACCACGAACGAGGAACGACCACCAGCCACACGCAAAGTGTCATGTACTGTATGGGTTCTGCATAATTTTTTCGCTTGTGTCTGCTCGGGCTGCGGCCATGGCAATCGAGAGCTAAGCCATTAACCTCGCTGTCAGCAGGTTTGCGTCATGGGCACTAAGCTACCTTGGTGCGTGGAGCACAAACTAAACCGAGTGGTATGCCACGGATAAGATATGCAGTAGATTCGTTTTTTTTTTACACCGCAGAGCCTGATTTGTGAAACGGATAGACACTTTTGCCAACAATGATGAAACTGCGATGATAGCGGCCACTGTCCAAGATCAATGTAATGTGTGCTGTGAGATTGCAGAAACAACAAAAACGTGGTTTAACGTATTATTCCTACAATGTCCAACTAATGATATTTGGGACGAAGAGTTTCAGTCTGGAAAATTGTGATTTAGGCTTAGGAAAGGTAGCGCAATGTCTCTGGTAAGTTTCTTGATACGCCGGCACAAGAGTTCAGTTGCAGATACTGCACCACAGCAATTGCAGGTAATTGAAATACAAATAAATTCTTAAATCAATAAACATTTACTAGTTTTTTAGGACTGTACCATCCTTCGCCAATGTGAAAGGATTGTTCTAATTTCTCTTGACGTGAAATGGTCTTAAGGCTTTGTGCAGGTAAAATGAAAATATAATAAGTGTACGCAAAAATGCCCTACTTTTAAGATACACCATTTAACATGGAAATTTGTAGCATTGTCTAGT
>NC_051162.1:138767184-138806725 GCF_013339745.2 Dermacentor silvarum
TGAAATGTGGAAAAAGACGCAGGGGCGAGTAAGGGGACGTACTTCACAGGGCATGGCTTGCTTTAATCGCGATGTATTGCGGTTTAACCTTAATGCAAAAACTTCACGAAGCAGTAGCCAAACAACTCAACAAGGACAGCGGCATCGAAAAAATATCACAGAATTACAGCGGTGAGTGCGACTTGTTTACCTTAATAACATGCAGGACCACATCGTTCAAAAAATCGACGACTGCTTTGACATTAAAATCGGTTCTTCGCCAAGAAACATAATGGGGTGAAGCGGGACATGATATCGGTACGCTTGTGGAAAATATTTCTTTCTTTCTGTTTCGGCTTCCCGGCACTCTACGAGGACATGGAGGACGGTCAGCCTCTCACTACATCTACCACAGGTTGGAGGATCATTTCCATTCAACAGAAAATTGTGAGTACCATATGTGTGTCCTATTCTTAGACGACAGAACAGGACATCAGTTCGTCGTGTTTTCGTTGCGGGTGACCAGAAACCTAACTGTGGCTTAATTAAGTGAAGCTTATTATTTGTTTCAGCGTCCCACAAGCGCTGCCAGTGGTCTCGCAGTTTTCTTCGCAGAAAAGGCTTCAGATCTGCGGGAGGAATAGTAGCCGCAGGATTAATAGCTTGCGATGTAGTTGATGTGGCCAACTGGTCTGCAAGCACATTACCCTCAATGCCTCTATGGCTAGGCACCCAGCATATAGTCACATGCTGGTTAGATATATACGCTCTGCATAAACTGGAATAGAGCTCAGTAAGTACAGGATTTTTGTTTTTGCAGAGTGACATCAGAGCTTTCACCACGCTTAGGGAGTCTGTAAATATAATTGCTTTTTGAAGTTTTGATGCCCTTATATGATTCACAGCCGACAATAGTGCATAGGCCTCAGCCGTAAAGATACTCGTTTCCGGGTGGAGTACACCGGATTCCGAAAAGGATGGGCCGACGGCTGCATAAGATACCCCGGCATGTGACTTGGAAGCATCTGTGTAAAGCTGTGTACACGAGTATTTAGACTGGAGTTCTAAGAAATGCATTTTAATGTGTGCCTCTGGCGCGTGTTTAGTGACCTCCAGGAACGATGTGTCACACTCTATGAGTTGCCAGTGCCACGGCGGCAACAGTTTCGCTGGAGCCATAGGACATTGTTCAAGCAGTGGAACACCCATTTCCTCACTAAGATTCCTCACACGCAAAGAGAACGGCTTTCTTGCTGCAGGTCGATTATGGAAGAGTGTGGCAGCGGTCATGTCATTTATAGTTGAGTAAGAAGGATGTTTAATGTTTGCTTGTACTTTCAGAAAATACCTGAAACTGTTGTATGACCGCTGGAGATGAAGCGACCACTGATTCGACTCTACGTACAAGCTCTGGATTGGACTTGTCCTGAAAGCACCGGTCGCGAGACGGATACCCAGGTGGTGGACGGGGTCTAGTATTTTTAATGCAGTGGGCGTTGCTGAATTGTAAATTATAGATCCGTAATCAAGGCGTGAGAGGATAAGACTTTTATACAAGTCAAGCAAACACTTTCGATCACTACCCCAAGTCGTACGCGACAGAAGCTTTAAAAGGTTCATTGTCTTCAGGCATTTTGCCCTCAGATACTTAATATGGGGAATAAATGTAAGCTTCGAATCTAAAACAATGCCTAGAAACTTATGCTCGCTGCTCACAGAGAGCGCATCTCCTTTGATTGCAATACTTGGGACTGGCGTTACGCCTCTCTTGTTAGTAAAGAGTACGCAAGTGCTCTTCTGGGGATTTACCTTAAAACCATTTTCATCTGCCCATTTGGACAATTTGTTTATTACAAGCTGCACTTGTCGTTCGCAGATGGCAATATTGCATGACTTGAAGGCTATCTGCACATCATCGACATAAACAGAATAAAACATAGTGCGTGGGATGACTGTGTGCAGGGAACTCATTTTTACGATAAATAGTGTGCAACTAAGCACGCCCCCTTGTGGCACACCGGTCTCTTGGGTGAATGACTTAGAAAGAGCGTTACCCACTCTTACGCGGAATGTGCGATTCGATAGGTAACTTTCGATTGTGTTTAACATGTTGCCACGGACACCCATCGCAGAGAGATCTCGGAGAATGCCGTAGCGCCATGTTGTATCGTAAGCTTTCTCTAGGTCAAGAAACACTGAAAGACAGAACTGTTTATGTATAAATGCATCCCTGATATAAGACTCAATGCGAACAAGGTGGTCTGCTGTGGACATACCTTCCCTGAAACCACATTGGAAGGGGTCTAGGATTTTGCCACTTTCAATCACAGAGATCAAGCGCCGGTTTATCATTTTTTCAAATAACTTGCAAATACAGCTTGTCAATGCTATTGGTCTATAACTACTGGGTAAGGATGGGTCCTTGCCTTGTTTATGTATAGGGATGATCACACTTTCCTTCCACGAAGATGGAATGTAACCAGCTGCGTACATGGCATTGAAGAGACTTAATAGTGTTTTTAGGGTTTCAGGGTGCATGTGCTTAATCATTTCGTACAGGATGCGATCGCCACCTGGTGCGGAGTCATTGCAACAGTTGAGAGATGCCTTAAGTTCAGCGAGAGAAAACGGTCGATTGTATGTATCATTTGGCGCACATTTACGTTCGAGGGGCTGTCGTTCTGCGCTTTCTTTGAACTTCAAGAAGTGTTTTGTGTAGTGTGATGCACTGGAGATGTGTTCAAAATGCTCACCCAGGAAGTCAGCCTGCTCTTTCAGGCTATCACCTTCTGTGTTTACCAAGGGGAGTGATTTTGTGTGACGTCCTTTTAATGTGTTGACTCTGTTCCACACTTTTCTCTCGTCTGTATAGGAATTTATACTGCTAAGATACTGTTCCCAACTATCTCTCTTAGCACGTCGACGTGTTCTTCTGCCTTGGGATTTTGCCTGTTTGAAATTTATAAGGTTTTCGGCAGTTGGAGAGTCGCGAAGCAATCCCCAAGCCTTGTTTTGTTCTTTCCGCGCCTTTCTACAATCGTCGTTCCACCATGGGATGCGACGCTTTTTGGCTAGCCCGTTAGTTTGTTGGATTGATTTTGTGGCAGCCTCTATTATGAAACCTGTAAAGTAGGCCACAGCATCGTCTATGTTAAAGCCAGCAATGTCATCCTGAGCTAAATATGTTATTTCTCTGAAGAGGACCCAGTTTGCTGATTCAACTTTCCATCTGGGAACATGTGGAGAGCATTCAGCCTGTTTTGTTACATTTATGACGATTGGGAAGTGGTCACTTCCGTAGGGGTTCTTAATAATGTTCCAATCAAGGTAAGGTATTAGTGTACTGGATATTATGCTCAAGTCTATTGAGGAGTAGGTTTTGTGCGCAACGCTATAGTACGTCGGCTCCTTCTTATTGAGTAGACATGCATCCGAGGAAAAAAGAAAATTTTCTATTAAACGCCCTCTTCCGTCACAACGGCTGTCTCCCCACAAAGTGTTATGCGCGTTTAAATCCCCGACAACTATGTATGGCTCCGGAAGTTCATCAATGTAGTTTTGAAATTCTGTTTTCTGGAGTTGATAATTCGGAGGGATGTATATACAGCTAATAGTAATTAATTTATTGAACAACACCGCGCGAACAGCAACTACCTCTAAGGACGTACGGAGTTTTAGTTCTCGACAGGCAACAACTCTGCCCACTAGGATAGCCACACCACCGGATGACACGACCGTGTCATCGCGGTCTTTACGATAAATAGCATATTCTCGGAGGAAGTTTGTTTGCGTGTGTTTCAGGTGTGTTTCTTGAACACACAGCACCTTTGGATTATATTTATGTAGGAGTTCTTTGATGTCATCGAGGTTGTGGAGGAGTCCTCGGACATTCCACTGTAATATTTGTGTGTCCATTTTGAATGCGTTTTTGGCCTGTGCGTTCAAGAATGTAAAGTTAGCTCACGGGCCCTTTCCAGGTGCCGTGACACGAGATTTTTCTTTTTTGGAGCGGTCGATGGAATCGCGCCGCTCCTTAGGCGCTGGCTGCGCCCTCACACTTGGTGTTGTGTCCATGTCCTCTTGCGAGGCGCTGGACACGCGCTCTTGCGAGCGGTTAGTTTGACGTGAAGGCCTCGTCTCGAGGGACGAGACCTTGGAGGCCACCAGCCCGGAGGTCGATGGCCCCTTGTTCTGAGATGGCGGAGCAGCGCTAGCTGCAGCCGCCAAGGGGGCGGATGGCGCCACCGCCGGCTCACGTTGTGTGGGCCAAACAGTCGCCGGAGGCCGTTGTGGCGCTGCCCCCTGACGCGCCACGTCGGCAAAGGTGTTCTTTGGCAGGTACACTACCCGCCTGCGTGCCTCTTTGAACGATATGTTTTCCTTTACTTTGATTGTCACGATTTCTTTTTCTTTTCTCCAGGATGGGCATGATCGCGAGTATGCGGGGTGCTCCCCATCACAGTTCACGCAGTGTGGAGTATTCTCGCAATTTTCGGATGGGTGTTCTTGGGCACTACATTTAGCACAAGTCTTGCGGCCTCTGCAGTTCTGTGAACTGTGGCCAAATCTTTGGCAATTAAAGCATCGGAGAGGATTGGGGATGTACGGTCTGACCCGGATCTTTAGGTATCCAGTCTCAATGGTCTCGGGCAGCGTACTTGTTCCGAAAGTTAGAATTAGGTGCTTTGTTTCGATCTCTTTTCCATCGCGCCTCATCTTAATTCTCTTGACATTGATCACATTTTGATCACTCCAGCCCTCTAGTAGTTCAGCTTCCGAAAGTTCCATAAGATCAGCATCAGAAACGACTCCACGAGTTGTGTTCATAGTGCTGTGCGGTGTGACTGTCACTGGGAGATCCCCGAATGACACTAGATTTGACAGTTTTTCGTGTTGTTTCTTTTCGCGGAGTTCCAGAAGGAGATCACCGCTTGCCAGCCTGGAAACTTTATAACCTGGACCAAAAGCTTCAGTCAATGTTTTTGCAACCAGAAAAGGTGAGATCATTTTCGCTGCCTTTTCTTTCTTCTCAGAATGGATTACATGAAATCGAGGAAAATTCTCAGTATTTCGGCCAAAAAACTTGAAAACTTCTTCGGTGCGCCCTCGTTTCAGACGGCGATCAGGGGGTGGGGGGAATGAACTTTCCATAAGTATAGGTGAATGTTTCGGCAGCGACGCCAGCCACCCACCATGGAGCCCAACGAGGGGACGCTGCAGAGCCTGCAAAACATAGGTCCTGCAAACGCCAGCTGTACGCCGCCACTATAACCAGATATGGAATATCCAAGGTTGGCTACCCACACAAGGTTAACCCTCACCGCCAGGAATGTTGGAAGTAAATGGAAGAGAAAAGGAGACAGGAAAGATTGAAAGTGGGGGAGAAAGACGAAGATTGAAGAGAAGAACAGGAAAAGGCGACTGCCGATTTCCCCCGGATGGGTCAGTCCGGGGGTGCCGTCTACGTGAAGCAGAGGCCAAAGAGGTGTGTTGCCTCCGCCGGGGGGCCATAAAGGTCCAAACACCCGGCATTGGCTCAACCCCCAGGATCCTCTTTTCCCAGGACACGGCTAAGCCGCGCACGGCTACACGCGGGAGGGTCCAACCCTCGTGTGCTCGGGTACGTGGTGGCGCAACTCACCAAACGCCTGCTTGCGCAGACGCCCCTGCGGGGTGGAATTGCCGGGGCTACAAGAACAAGCATGGATCGCTGATGCAATACATCGCCACATCGACGAGACCACCTGAAATCATCGCACTGCAAGAGACGAACACACACGTCCGCCTACCCGGATACGTCACGTATGGCACCGATACGGGTGACAGCCTTCACACCCTGGTCAGTAAGAAGCTAGTGGCCGTTCAACACCATCTCCAACAATCCGAACCGCTTGCCATTCTGCTCGAAATTATCCCGCAGGCAACAAAGAAGAAGGGTCCCATGTTCGTTCTAAACGCCTACTGTCGGCCGAAAAGCACGCCATCGGTCCTCAAACAGGTTTTGGAGCAAGCCACGCATGCAGCAGGCAACCATCCGCTTCTAATAGTGGGCGATTTCAATGCAGCCCACCCCCTCTGGAGTTATACGTACACCAACCCCAGAGGAAACCTGCTTCACAAAGTTATTGAGGACATGGACCTCACAATCGTCAACGATCCAAGGAGTAGCACGAGGCTCGGCACAAGTGTTACAAGAGACACGAACCCCGACTTAACCCTCACCAGAAATATCCCCCAAGCTTGCTGGACCAATCTGGCGGAGTACCTAGGCAGCGACCACGCGCTGCTAGCCACCACTCTCCATGGCCTCGAATACAAAGCCAGGATAGGCACTGCTCGCCTCACGGATTGGACCAAGCTGCGGGAGATAAGAGAAGAAAGAGCTACAAACGAACAAAGCCTACAGCTTCAGTCAATTAAGGACTGGATCACTCAGCTCCACCAGGATGTGAAGGCACATACTAAAATACTTGAAACGTCCACCACCACTCCAAGCATCGACGCTCGCTTGCTCCACATGTGGGAAGCCCGGCGTAGCCTGCTGAAGCGTTGGAAAAGGCAAAGATTAAATCGCAAGCTCAAGAGGCGAATCGCAATACTCACACATGAGGCTGCGGAATACGCTAACACACTCTGCCGCGAAAATTGGCTATCCCTCTGCGACAGCTTGAGAGGAAGACTGAGTACTTCCAAGACGTGGAAGTTATTGAGGTATTTAATCAACCCGGCCAGCAGCAAAACGGAATCCCACCACAATATGGCCCGAGTAATCCACCAATTTCCAGGAAACGAGGCGGACCTCCTTTTGACTCTCAAAGCCCAGTACTTCCCCACACAGCCATCGGAGCCTCTGCCACCCTACACCGGCACACCAAATGAGCTCCTAGATGAGGACATTCATTTACATGAAGTAACAGCGGCGATAATGGGCTTGAGACGCCACACAGCCCCGGGAATGGACCAAATCACCAATAAGGCACTTGTCAATCTTGACAACCCCTCGCTACTAGAGCTTACCGCTCACCTTAACGAAGTATGGAGGGAAGGACAACTTCCCGAGGACTGGAAAATGGCCGAGGTTCGTCTGATACCGAAGCCAGGCAAGCCACCAGCCATTGAGAACCTACGACCGATCTCCCTCACTTCGTGTGTAGGAAAGCTCCTAGAGCACATCGTCCTCAACCGGCTACAACCATTCCTGGAGGACTCGGGGAAACTTCCAACAACGATGATAGGATTCCGTCCACACCTCTCAACTCAAGACATCCTACTTCAGCTGAAAGAGGAGGTGATTGTACCAGCGACACGCAACTCCCCCACAGCTATCCTCGCCTTGGATCTTAAAGGGGCGTTCGATAACGTCAAGCATACAGCAATCTTACAGAGGCTAAACACGCTGGGCTGTGGGGCCAGGACGTATTCCTATATCAGAGATTTCCTCTCAGATAGAAAAGCCATTCTAAAGGTCGGGGACCAAGCCACAGACCCCTTTCTACTGGGCGGGCGCGGCACACCACAGGGCGCAGTGTTATCCCCTCTCCTTTTCAATATCGCCCTAATAGGCCTCCCGCCGCTCCTCGATAACATCCCGGGGATCCGGCATGGCCTATATGCAGACGACATTACCATCTGGTCGTCCACGGGGTCCATCGGGGCAATGGAGAGCCGCTTGCAAGAAGCAGCAGACGTGGTGAGCGACTATGCTAAGTCTTGCGGCCTCAACTGCGCCCCCCAAAAGTCAGAGCTACTCCTGGTCTCACCGCGAAAGAAGCATGCATCCGACTCGCCCACTATCAAAATACAACTGGAGGGACACACCATCGTTCCGTCTCAGAGCGTAAAGATATTGGGAATGGTTTTCCAGTCGGATCGCACCAACACAATATTAATTAACAAGCTTAAGAATACTACAGCCCAAGTTACCCACATGATCCGGCGAATAACAACCAAGACAAGAGGCATGGGGGAGGCGGACACGCTTCGGCTTGTCCAAGCCTTCGTCGTGTCTCGAATAACTTACGTTATTCCATACGCACTACTGAACGCAACGGAATTCACAAAAATCAACACAATGATCAGAAAGGCATATAAGCAGGCGATGGGCCTGCCGATCAGTACGTCCACAGAACGCCTACTACGACTAGGCGTGCACAACACGGCCGAGGAGCTGATCGAGGCACATTTATCCAGCCAGCGAACAAGGTTGGCTGTTACGGAAGCGGGGAGGTCCATCCTCTTACGCCTGGGGCTATCTGCTCCTCTCAGCCATCCGCCGCCTCAGACTGTTAGCTTACCCCATGCCATCCGGAGCAACATCACCGTACCTCCTCTACCTCGCAACATGCACCCAGTGCACCACGCACAGCGAAGGGAGGCCCGGGCTCGGGCCATACACAAGCGATACGGGACTTTGCCCTCTACAGCCTACACGGATGCGGGGTCTTACCCCAGACGCGCAGCCACAACAGCCACCGTAATCGTCAACAAAAAACATCGGAGCAGCATTTCGCTCACCGGATACAATCCCCTCCAAGCCGAGGAAGCGGCCATAGCCCTCGCGCTCGCCCAAACACAGGTTGAAGTCATAGTTACCGACTCCCAACAGGCGTGCCGCAACTTCGCTAGCGGAAGAATTCATGCCACTACGCGCAAGATAATTAATCAAAAGCCGCCAACCAGATCAGTCATAATCATCTGGGCGCCAGCTCATCACGGCATTCCTGGCAACGAGGTCGCCAACCACGTGGCTCGAGATTTGACCCACCGAGCCGACGCCGAGGAATCTGAACCGGAGCGGATGCACCCTCTAGTCTCATACCAAGACATCACACAACACTACAAGCTAACCCGCAGAACATATGCACCCCCACACAAGTCACTACCTAGAGAGCAGGAGCGATTCCTCCGAGCTCTACAGGTTAACACATTTCCCCACCCAACCAGAAACCACCTCATAGCCCCTACACAATTCTCTCCGCAATGCCGCTTCTGCGCAGAGCCCGGGTCCCTCAGGCACATAGTAGGGGGCTGCAGAGAGGCACCACTCAATCCTCCGAACCCCTACCACACCAACGAGCTTTGGGAGAGAGCCTTGGCCAGCTCCGACCTCGAAGATCAGCAACGGCTGATTGCGAGGGCCCAGGACGCGGCCCGAGCTCAAGGCATCCTGGAATGAGGACGCCTCTCCAAAGCTGCATTTATACATTAAAGATGTTTATTCTCTCTCTCTCGCCTTTCAGGTGAAACTGCGACAACTTTTTTTACTGCCCAATTCATAATTATTTCTTGCCGCACCATCGACTTACTTTTGGGGACAGTATTTTGAAGCAGTGTAGCGGAGTTGTCAGTATGCGGCAACGTTCCATCAGGGCTCCTTGATGAAAGCAACCCTGGACTAAAAAGTGATTTTTTTTGTCTTTGGAGATATAGTTTTCACAGCCGCACCAGTTGTCTGCGTTTGAGTTGACTGCGGTAGCACAACTGGAGTCCATTTATTTGACCTGCGCAGAACAGGACCTCGTGATCAAGCACTGTTTTGTACCAATTAACTGTACGAGCTTGTTGTTTTCTGAACTGTGCATTTGTGCGAGGATCCCGCGATGCTCCCTGAGGGCCTAAAGCTCATCAAGTTCATAGAATACGTGCTTGCGACCGTCGCCTTTCCAAGAGAAGCTTCGAGTGAAGTGACAAATCTGGGATCAGCAGACTCCAGTGTTTTTCTCGTGGTAAAAAGCCCCTCAGCCCCAGTGACCACCGTACGTTGATAGACGGTCTATCAAGATACCTGGCTGGTATTTGACTTCTCACAGAACGACAAAACGCCCGCGATATCTGCTTACGCACACGTCAAAAGATTACCACAGTCACGGGACATTCAATAAAACAAAACACTTACCGGGTCACCACTGCAGAACACAAGATTGTACACCACGAATTTTACAAATTTCTGCTAAAGTGTTAATTAGGCGAGTCCTTCAGTCTTTCGGTGGCACCAGTGATACTCGTCAAAAAGACCGATGCAACATGCAGGTGCTGCGTGGGTTGGAAACGCCACAATGTGTTCACTAAAACAAACATCTACATTTTTCTCCTTCCCTGTGTCTACGATGCCATCGACTGCTTCTATTCAGCCTCATATTTTCTTCAGTTAACTTGCGTTCAGGTTATTGCAAGATTGTGATGGACGCAGAGAGAAAGAGAAAATGACGCTCGTGATTCCAGATATGCTCTATTAGTGCTAAGTAATGCCGTTTGGGCTGTCCAGTGACACAGCAATCTTTGATCGGTTCATGGATGCAATTCTGCATAGTATAAAGCTGGACAGGAATGGCACTCGAACTGATTCACCGAATACTTAGGCCGTTAAAGAGTTCTATGCACCACGGTTTGTGAAGGAGCTGGGCTGTTTCTAGGGACTGTGCTCTCGATTTCGACGCGTTAGTGAACGGTTTGGCACGTTTTTTACCGGTTGACACTTCTATAAGAATACTACCCTTCCAATGGACTGCCAAGTGTGACGCCCCTTTTCGCCAACATTAGTTTATTTTCATTCTTCGGCACATTGACCCTTCTGCACCAACAGAAATTCACGCATATACCTGTGGTGTGGGATTTATTGAAGAACTGACCCAGCGCTGCGCCAGCCGCTCACTAAGCAACCCACAACTGTAATTACACCGCCACCAAACACGAACGTCTTAACGTTATCTTTGCCTTTCAGAGGTTTCGTTCAGACTTGTATGGACGACAGTTCACAATGGATGGATGGATGCTATGAGCGTTTCCTTTGAAACAGGGTTGTGGTTTGCACAACCAAACTCTTTTTCTTATTTTGCCTAATCTGCTACCTATCCGCTTCATAGACAGAAAATTCCTCGCATAAAACTTTCTGAACCACTATTGCAAACTTACTTCTTGTCCACCTCCGGTGTTGGTGGTCTACCTACTATCCTGACACCAAACCTACAATCAATTCAATTCTCAATTCACTTTATTTCAACAACTATTGCTAATATCTACTGTGGACACGTTTACTTTCTCCTAAACCGACCGCTGGGTGGATATCTTCGCATTCCAAGAAAACACGATCCATCGCTTCCCCAGCTTTACCGCAACAAACACATGCTTCTTCTTTCTTGGCGTATTTCGCTTGATAACTATGTGTTCTAAGGCATCTTGATTTCTCTTCGAAAAGTAAAAAAGCTTCCAATTGAGTTATCATAAATTGCTTCTTTTCTGATTTAGTTTTTGCATCTTAGGTAGTTAGTCGCTAAGAGAAAGTTTCTTTTCCATTGCCGAAATCGAGAAGATTCTCTCCGCCTCTCTGACTTTGCGTTTAGCGTTCTTTGTTGCATTGTTGCTTGCTATGGGCTTACTGTGGGCTTTGTTGATGTACTCACTCAGCACTGCAGTATCTAATAACACGTTATCGCTTACACCAGTCCCTCACTAAGCAAACCATTTGGCAATTACACCATAACCAAACAGGAACGTCTTAACGTAACATTTGCATTTCATAGGTTTCGTTGAGATTTCTACGGACGACACTTTATAATTGATGTATGGTTGCAATGAGCGTTCCCTTGAAATAGTGAGGTGGGCTGCGCCACCAAATTTTTTGTATGTTGCCTGATGGCCTAATTATCCTTTCTTTACGATAAAACACATTCCAATCATAAAACTTTTAGAAGTGCTACTGGAAACATTATTTTTGTACGCTTTTTCTGCCACCAAGTCACCGAATACCTTTTACTAATCTCTACTTTGGGCACCTTAACTTTCCCCGAGCTATCACTGAACCCAAGGGCTTCTAGGAGGCCAGTGGAGCCTAATACGACAGCTCGGTATATACATTTGCATTCTATTAAAACATGTTCTATCGTTTCCTCACTTGTACCGTAGCAAGCAAATGCTTCTTCCTTGTGTACCTCGCTTCGTAACTATGTTCCAAGGCATCCTGATCTTCCTTCGTAAAGTTAAAAGCTTCCCTTTGAGCTATTATAAATTGCTTCTTTCTTGATTTAGTTTTGACATACTAGGTAGCTAACTAGCCCAAAAATTCTTCTTCACAAGTATTTTCAGCTTGTTTTATTTCCAAACTATTGCTAGAATTATCATATGGCGATATAATACACTGCCCATGTACCATGCCCAAAATTACTAGGCAGAGGGCTAGTTTGGTAGCTTCACTAGCCAAGTATCATGTGCTGATTTTTGCTACATGTAATGCTTCGTAGTATCAAAGGCTTTGAATAATCACGCAGCAAACGTAAGACACTTTACAATGCGACCTGCACCAACTAGCCCGCCGTAGCACTGCTCGCTTGTAGTAGTCTATATGTCACAAATATTGCTCATTATGATACCTTTAAGTAAACGTCAAATCATTTAGAAATCTTAAACCACCATAATGTACCATTCCAAGGTATCTATGAGAAACTTGCGGTAAGGAAGGTTTGTTGGAGCACAGAAATTTGATATTCTACTACTTAATATGATAGAAAAAGAAGAACAACATGCAAGAACAATAAAATATCATCTGCTCTTGTTTTATTCATGCTTTAACAAACAACCTCAGGCATACACACACGATATATTTCCAATAGCATATCGTATTTTGCAATATGCAATAGCATATCGCAAAACTGCGCGGCTCTCTCGAAAGACCGAAACCGTCATTGCCGATAAACTATACAGAGGCAAATTCCGATAGATAAACTCAACCATTTCCCTGGTTCAGACATCCACCAAGGAAAGCACTGCGCTATCTCATATTCCGAAAAAATCAATGGCAGCTAGCGCATTCATGCAGAGTGGCATAGAACGTGAGGTCGCCTGTGCATCGCCACCTCAGCATGTGACTAGAATTGGGTTGGATTGGATTGGAGCGGAGCAAACTTTATTTGTGCCCGCAGTTGGGCGCTCGCGCGCCCCGACGAGGGCCTATACGTCGTCTATGAGGCCGTTACTCGGCGTGGGTCTCCGCTCGCCGTTGCCGGCTCGCTGTCTTTCTGCCTTTCGAGCACCCTGAGCACCTGCTGGACGGACCAAAGCTGTTGCTCTTGGTCGTAACTCTTCGCGGCTGCCTCCAGCCGCGGCGGGATTGTTCTTGATCTTGCTTCCTTTGGATTTTTGATGCATTCCCACAAGATGTGCGTGTTATCTGCCGTCTCCCTTCGGCATACCCTATACTTATGTGGGATGACGCCGTATAAAAGTTATTGCTCTATCTTATTGATGGAAGACGTTTAACAAATATATTACTTCGTTTCAGATGCATATCTAACGCAGAAGTTAGGTGAAAATGTTACGGTAAAAGCCTTTGTATTGTATGACAACTCCATTCTCAACGATTCACAGAAGATAAAGAACGATACTAGACCTTTGTGGGACCATTTCACAAAAATATTTCAACAGGTACAACGAACTCTTTTCGGTGCATTTCATTATTACAATCAGGCAAACCATTTATTCAATATCTAAAATAACACATTGCACATATATTTGTGGAATATCAAAGCTGACATCACCCTCTTTTCATTAAAATTATCCATTACTGCATCTCTGGTAACTGGTAACCCTCTGTAATTGCAGCACGAAGAACAACCCCAGTAGGCGATATGTAAAATACACAAAATACACACAGCTCTACCATCACTTGTCGCCACCGCCATCATTCCTAAGAAGTAGTTGTGACGCGGCTCTAGATTGTGGGGCTCAGCGACCGTCGCTGCGCGGCTCCTGAGGCTTCTAATTAGTCAAAGATTTACCCGAAAGGCGAAGCAGTGAACGATGCCAAAATATTAGAATATACAAGAGTACTCATCTTGATGGGGTCGTGTAGGCTACAGTAACGATTCGGCTGCTAAATAATAAAGAGTGCGTGTCATGCGCCCGAAGACACTCGATGAGCGCAAGCACTGGTGGTAACAGCACTCTCGTGATGAGTAGTGCTGAGAACAAGAACCAGGTGTGCTTGTTTTAAAGCAAAACGTACATTTCTGCACCTCTGTTTAATATTTGAAATGTGCCATGCCTCCGAACTCATCCGATCACCTGCCATTTTACATCATATATTATCCACTCGAGCGTCGAGGAGGGCCGCGCATCAACTCGGTGGCTCGCGCATGACATGCACATTTCTCACATAAACTTGAAAGTTGGCAATACGGCTGGAAATTAACTCAACAACAAGCGAATGAATTCGAATGAGGGATTCGCAAAATGTACTACCGACCAAAAAAGTTTACAGACCACGGGATCTTAGAAAACGCAAAATATCCGAGCAGCCTTAAAATGTAGCCAGTAAAACCGTACATCACAATGTTGTTCGCAAATTCCAGGAGAGGTTGGTAATACCAAGCTGCGTTTTGAGGCTGCGGAGAGATTCGGCTTTTAGGTGTGAAGCACCTTATGCGCCCGGGCTGTCGGCGTCTCCTGTCGTAGTCAAGGTACAAGTGACCCGTGCTCGCGCTCGGCACGCGCTCGTGCCACTGCTCCTGCGTTCGTCGTTGCCATCATCTTCCACAGCTGGCTGCGTTGAAGCAAGCGGCTTGTGCTAGCGCTCTCCACGCACTCGTACCAGTGCTCCCGCGTTCGTTGTCGTCGTCGTCTTCCACAGCTGGCTGTGTTGCCGCTCATCATTCTTGCGTAGAAATTAACCTCTATTCGGTCGTCGTAACCGGGAGGCCGCGTTTACGGGGTTATGAGCCATCGCTTAAAGCAGTATGAGCCCATCAGTGGTAAGTCACTGCATGTTTTGCACCTCCCCAGGCTTCACGTTAGTTAATTGAGCTGCATTTCGCTCAATGGGTCATTTGACACGCATATAGTTTAATTCACCGCCCAAACCGAGCCTACGACTTAACTCGTGCCAACTGTAATAACTAATAAAACTAAAACAGTAAGAAAGGCGTCCATAATGGCCGAATTGCTGAGGGAATTAAAGAAAAAAATGATGGTTTCGCTAAAACTTCATGGTGAAAGACATCATGTTTGACCTAAAAAAAAAAATTAGTGACGGCTTGGTAGCAAGGCGAGTTTTTTTTTTTTTTTTTTTGTCTTGCAATAAACTACTTTTTCTAAACACAGCAGTAAATATATTGTGAGCACATGTAGTACAATTAAGGCTCAACAGAGTAACGTTTATCTGACTATCCGTCAACTAGTGAGGACAAAAGCATGCGGACACAACGTTAAAATTACATCATCCAAACTCCAACGTGACGCAACGAAAAAACAGCGTGTCTACTTTAAAGAAAACGTTGGCATTAGTACGATAAATACAGTCTAGGTGTAAACATGACCAAATGAAAGTGGTAGCCCATATTTTGTGGTCTTATTTTTGTCAGATCCCTTGGTCTGTAAACTTTTTGGTCGATAGAAGCTGCTATAGCGTCGGCGGCAATATGCCACGAGAAGGTGGACGAAATTTTTTCAAACGTGTTTCTCCTGGCTACAGCATCCCTGAAAGCCATTGTGCTGCATTAAAACGTTACACCTTAGATTATATTTTGGTTTTGTCATACAGAACGCGTGTCGGTAGCAGGGCAGAGGATTATGTGCGAATAAAATCAAAACGTCTGCCCGGGGGAAACAAAAGAGGTTGTCCGAAACGCGTCAAATGGGATATATAGCGTTTATTATGCTGTCATGATGCACCAGGCGAAGCGTATTTCACGACAGGCCACGCCAGGGGCAGTAATATTGTAATGACTCGTTTCCACCAAATTTATTTGTTTGTTTTCAACCACCAAACCGAGTGGCTGGTGCAGGGAATATCATGCACACGGCTGCGTGCGAACGAATGGCGCACATAGCAAGAACTAAAAAGAAAAAATGGTCTAAATACATGGTTCCTGCAGAGAGATTTCCTTGTGATGCTGTTGTAGGTTTCAAAGAAGCCCCAATTTGCAGCAGCGAATAAAAAAAGATGTCAATATCTCAAGGTAGCGATTTTTCTTGCTTTGAATATATACTTCATTCTTGTTTAAAGACGAGATTATATTTATTTCCCACTCATTAAACACTTTTCTCTCGCAACACTACCCTCGAACATACTAAGCATATTTTTCCGCCATGGTTACAGGTTCAGGATCGCATCAATAAAATGGGAGCAATGATAAATATTAATGTGACAAATGTAGAAAATGTAAGTATGTTAGCAGCCCACAAAGAATATCTACAGCAGATTACCTAAATATCAGTCCTAGGCCAATACAACCCAATGAGTCATTCATGGAACCTCTGTTTTAGAATTTACCCGCCGTGGTTGCTCAGTGGCTGTGGTGTTGGGCTGCTGAGCATGAGGTCGCGGGATTGAATCCCGGCCACGGCGGCCACATTTCGATGGGGGCGAAATGCGAAAACACTCGTGTACTTAGATTTAAGTGCACGTTAAAGAACCCCAGGTTGTCCAAATTTCCAGAATCCCCCACTACGGCGTGCCTCATAATCAGATCGTGGTGATGGCACGTAAAACCCTAATTTATTTTTTAAGTTTTTGTTTCAGAATTTAATTATTGCTCTGAGACTTCGATGACGGTGTGTACTACTGTTTCCAGCAAACAGGGTGGTACTGATCTCGACAGAGCGTACTTATATTTATTTATTGAAAAGTAACTGTAGCGGAATGCTTTCATTATTACTTTCGCTATTATTTGGAGGTCCGCTATGACATTGAAAGCGTTCCTAGTTTTCTTGCGCAATCTGCTGCCTAATTAAGAGATGTTGATAATTTCACCAAATTCCTTGAATTAATTGGTCGGTCAGATTAACCATTTTCGACAATAATATTACATGTGAGATTTTCTTATAATATTAAGGACGTACACATGAACGATAAATGAAAGCGACCGTAATTCGGAAGGATACATTGTGGGCTTTGAAGAAGCGCCCCTTTATATAAAGGAAAATAAAATTTTTGCCTGCGCAGAGAATGTTACGTAAAATCCGTCTGACGATAATTGTGCACGTTATTGCGATAAGCATTGAAGCAATGCAACCACACACGCATTGATACCACGGAAACGTGTCATGTATGACGTGCGTATGCAACCGGGTTCCTCTCTGGCGCTTCCCACCTTACACACTCCGCCATCTCACAGCACCACCGTGAAGTCTACTAACACATATTCGTAAACTAAAAACTGTTCACTGCTTAGTCGTATATATGAACGTGGTGTTTTCTGGTCGGCTTCGCGTAACAGAATGCGCAGGCTACCGAAAGCGGGCGACGGCACGCTTTGGCCAGGCGAAACCACTTTCTGGTTTGGAGTAATGTGATACGCCGGCTGTGCCGGCCAGGGTCCCACTCCCTGGTGCAGAGCGGGCGCTGACTAAACAGTGCCTCTTCCTGGACAGCTTAACGACGTCGGTCGCGGACTGGTTTCGGTATTTTAACAGTGGAGCTGTTTAAGCCGACCGTTAGTCCGTGCAGAGCGAACAGAAAATGTGGGCCGATCCTGGCGGTGGTGCAGAAAGAGTCCAAGCGCAATGGTACATCCTCCTGTGAACTAGAGAAGGTGTTTGAGCCTAGCCCAAATACGTGGCCAATACCTCGCGATAGCCTATCGATATACATTCAATAGCTAATTGGTAGTCGATCAATAATCGATACATTCCGGGAAATGCTGGGTATGACTTGGCAGTGCTTAGCCTAGTCGAAATACGTGGCCAATACCTTGCGATAGTCAATCGATAGCCAGTCAATAGGTAATCGATAGTCGATCAATAATCAATATATTCAGGAAAATGCTGGGGATCACTTTGGTAGTGCTAGGTGCTGATCAGCTCCGCTGTTTCTTTAGCCTTGCGCCACTAGTGCAAGCTATTTGTATTCTGAAATACTTTAACAGCATACACATGTATTGTAAGACGACGCGCGGGACTAAGGCAGAGTCCTTGTATTTCAAAACAGCGCGATGCAGCCAGCGAGCAACAACCCGACAAAAAGATGATGACGATTACGCGGATGGGTATATGAAGACGATGATGAACTGCACAGTAAGCGCTCACACTAACTCCTCCCTCCCTCCCCTCAAGAAAGCCGTCGAAAAGGCAGCGAGTCAGAAACGGTACGAACGCCGAAGATACGGCTTCAGGCGAGAGACGTGAACGATTTCGGCGCTGCGGCAACGGCGGTTGGTAGCCGAAGTAACAGGAGTCGCGGGATAGTTCACGGCAGATGTTCTTTCAAACGCGCTGTACGGGCCACGATACCTGTGAAGAAATTTTCACAGAGCTCCGGTACTCGAACAGGTGTCTACAGGAGCACTTGGTCACCTGAACGGCATGAAATGACACGACGCGTCGCATCACAACGGACTTTCCTCTTGTCCTGAATGGTTGCGGTGTTCTCCCGAATGATCGCAGGCGGCGAACTCCTCTGGTGGAGATGCGGATGGAACTGGAGGCGTAGATAGAAAGGTGGTGTCCAAAACAAAAGACGGTGCACGACCGTACACTTAGAAAAGGGGGCTGTAGTTTGTTCTGCGTTGAACGGCAGTGTTATAAACAAGCGTGGTGAAAGGAAGTATAATGTCCCAATTTTTGTGGTCGGGTTTAACACACGAGTACATGGAGATCATGTCGGACAGAGTTCGATGGAAACGCTCGGTTAGACCATTGGATTGGGTATTATAGGTTGATGTAGTCTTATGTATGCTGTTAGAGGAGTGTAGGACTTCAGCAAGAACATGCGAAAGAAATATCTTGCCATGGTGACTTAGAAGAACATGAGGCGCGCCGTGGCGCAAAATAATGGTGTGCAGGGCAAACTTGGCGACATTAGAGGCAGCACCAGAAGGAAGAGCTGCTGTCTCAGCGTAGCGAGTGAGATGGTCCACGGCGTTGACAATCCAGTGGTTACTCGCGGGTGTAAGCAGAAAGTCTACGTATAAGTCGATACCCACGAATTCGAAGGGAACGGACAGGCACAGAAATGATTGTAAAGGGCCGGCGGGAAGAGACTCGAATGTTTTCGGTTTTGGCATGACGCACACGCACCGACGTACTTGGCAACACTAGCGGACAGGCCAGGCCAAAAACAGCGAGTCTTAATGCAGTCGTAGGTTTTGTGAATTCCTAAGTGGCCAGCCGTTGCGTAGTCATGAAACACTTGCAAAATTTGCAGTCGAAGTGAGCGAGGACCGACTGGAACCCGTCGGTAAACGGTAGGGTGGTAAACTTGCTGAAACAAGGATCCATCATGAAGTTTAAACGTGCAAGATGTTGTCTTAAGCGGCTGCTGGGAGGACGGGATAAGCCAGTGAGCCGGTCGATAATTGTGCGGCCGTATGTATCTGCACGTTAGATGGAGGCGAGGTCTCCTGATGACAGAATGTCTACCGAGGTCACGAACCGTACCGTGGACATTTTCTTGGTCAGTTGGCTGGGCGGTGCCGAACGGATGGAAGGTGAGACATGGGCATTTGGCTACAGCGGGCGGCGCAGCAAACTTGAGCCACTGGGTATGTGGCAATCTGTACAAACGTGCCGCTCTTCAACGAACCTGGCTCTCACCTACATGGGTCACTGTAGACGCGAGACTGTGTAGGTACCGTTGTTAGACGAAATTATTTGAGGCCGAATTGGAGTACTGGGTTTGTGCCATTCGGTCTGTGCTGGTTTTCAATAACCCTATTTGATAGCAACTTCAGTCACGGGGTATGTGCCATCAGTTGTGTGCAGCTCTTCAATGAGCGCCTGTGACACAACTTAGGTAACTAGGTATGTTTCACCGGGAATTTACTGCTCTACAATGGCGAAAAACACCCCTTAAATCCTTAAATTTATCCGATACGAAGCGAATTCGGACCCACGTAAAAATGGTCCGTCAAGGACAGCTGTCCGAGGCATTAGCAGGCTGGGCCACTACTGCACTGGGTGTGTGCCTCTTTTGAATGAATGCCTTTGTCGCCAACGCTTTACGAACTGTGCCATGAATGCATTGTGTATGAGCCGCTTTTCAATGCACCTTTCTTCCAGCTTTCGTAACTGAGTGTGGGCCAATGCTTGTGTGGCAGGCGAGGGAACAATGCACAAGGATCACAGGCACTGGCGCGTCATGCTTCTCGTCTCTGAAGACACGAATAAACTTCCCGGTAGTGCCACTAGACTGAGCAGCATGTGCAGAAGGAAGCGCGAGACAGTAGCCCGGTTGCTGTATGACGCGTTTCTCAGGGTTCACATGCACCGGCTCCCCATGCATTTCGTAGGCCGCGCATGCTTCGTTGCGGTGGCTTTAAATGGTGCCAGGTGCTCTTAGGGAAGCACCTGGCACCAATAAGTTGTGTTGTCATATTGATTCAATGATAACACATTACACAATCACCGTATTGTTCCCGGATTTCCCTTTTTTTACAGATAACGGCATGCTGGTGCTAAAACAGAGTGCGGTACATGTGAACATCGTTGGCTACAGTTTTCTTAGCATAAGGTACATGATTCTGGAGGAGCACCTGTACATCATGACCGAGCTTGCAAAATCATTATGAGGGAGCCAGCTCCACACACAAAGCATGTCTCTTAATCAAACAGAAAAGCACACGTGCCACCTTTAAAATGATCGAGGGAAAATGGCAACGAATACACCATACTCGTTGTTGCTGTGACGTCTTGGAGAGGTGAACAAAACAAGCCGCCAGGAGGAAAGCCGCTCCTCTAAATTCCTAACCCCTTCATGATTGGCTTTAAAGGCTGTCGAAAAGCAATGCACTTGGCATCGGTAATTACTTGATGGGTGTCATAATGCACATCACTTTGTGCAGGTAATTACTAGCCCCTTAGATGTGGCAGGCTTGGGCACAGCAGGAACGCGCTTTCTTCAAGAATGCCGAATTTTTCAGCGTCACAGCGTGCACGTTGATTCAGTGGATTCTTTGAATCAGCCTGGAAAACTGGGGCAACACAAAAAAGGAAGGACACAGGACAATCACAGCCCTGCGTCCGCCCTTTCTTCTTTCTCTTTTTTTGCTGCCATAGTTTCTCGTGCTCATTCAAGTAATGCATCATTTTTTGTCGCCCTGCTTTCCACCATACTGCCTCAATGGAATGTCGTTTCACGTCTCTACCACCTTTACTCTTGCATCCGCTCTTCGGCGAATATGTCAAACATTGCTTTAATGCTAACAGCCGTAACGTCGACGTTCATTGTGGGATGAGTTCTGTTAGACAACTATGCCTAATGACTATAAATACTGCAAGAGATTCCTTGCACTTTTTCCATTCAAAATTTGTAATATAAGCTGACAATATCAGCCTTTCTGCAGCTGCTTCATCTCCGCATGAAGAGTTTTCAAAAACCAATAAGGTTATGGTTGATTTTGAAGAATTAATTTCATTGTTGAAGCAAAGTATTCCCTTGATTTGTGTGACCTCATTCCAGCAGGCCGCCCGACGCTACCCGCCCTCGAGGCCCTGTACACTAGAGCTAGCTGTTCCTCAGGGTTCGAGCTGGATAGCTCAGCCTACCACTGCTTCTTGGTTCATAGTGAAATATTTAGCGCGCACAATATACAATGATACAGTGAAATATTTCACTATGAATACGTACCAACTCGCCCAACTATCAGTTCGGCTTCTCGGTTGTTGCGTGAAACGGCGGTGGCTGTTTCACGCCCCAATACTTCCACGCCATGTGGCGCACAGTATTGGGGACATCTGATAACTCGGAACTTGTAAAGGTCTCTTCTTTTCCTTTATGGGGTTTTACGTGCCAAAACTAGTTCTGATTTTGAGGACAAAAACCCTTATCCAAGCGTTGAGGTCACATAATGGCCGAGCACCAGGCCGGGAGTGCGCTTGTACTATGCGCCGCGGCAGCCTCCCAAAGCCGCGGCGGATGCTCTTCAACAAGGCCGTCTGTGGTTGGACAAAAGGCGCTCAGAGGCAACTCCTGAAATCTTCATTGGGCCCTCTTTCGCGATGTGAATCCCCTGGAGAGTCGAGCATCAGGTCAGCGAACATCTCTATCTACTAGAAAAAAAAAAAAAACAGCGGGTTCCCGGTGACACCGGGATTTGAACTCGGTACCTGCCACATAAGAGGCGGATGCTCTACCTCTAGGCCACCACTATTGTTGTTAAGCTCTCAAGGTGCTAAGCACGACACTAGGAACTTTTGAGTAATGAAAAGCCATTATGGGACACGATCACAAAATAAAATACAATTCTCACCGCTGAGCATTCACTACAAACCAAATCGAAAAACCTTAACACACAGCGATCTATACACAGCACAAATTAATTCTAGGTCTTGTGTGTTAGAGAATACAAAAATATTTACGCGCCACCATGTCGTTGCTGCTTCCTACGACTCGTCGTTAGGCCCGCCGATGCATCGCGGACTCAACGTCGCTTTCTCCGCCATTCAGGCGGACAGAGCGGTTGAGTGACCGAGGCGCCTGGATCGCCGGGCCAACTCCGCTAGCCTCCGAGTCGTAGCCGCAGGTAGTCCCGCAAACGGCGCGGTCAGCCTGTAGCTCAGGTCTCTGATGGGGCACCCACTCAACTCACGGGTCGCAGCCGCGGCAGCTGAAGCACAGCTTCCACTTGGTTGCCGTCGTCTCCGTGATCCATCCATCGTGCCCGGCATCCAGCACCTCCTGTTGCGCGTCCTGCCACAGAGTACCTGGGCTTTTCTCTCTAGCTACGTCTCCTTTCGCGGCGTTGGCCACGTAGCCCCGCGCGCATTTTAACAGTGGAGCTATTAGACAGTTTTAGTTTAGCGTGGTTACCAGAATAGCGGGCGTACCGGAATGGCGGGATCGAAATGCGCATGCGCAGAACGCTAAACGAGCCATACCGTTTACCGTGCGCACGCTATTTCTCAGAGTTAGTTACCGTGTTAGCGTGTTTACGTAGTGTACGTAAAACATGGCGGCAGTCCCGGCCGCCCGCTTCGAACTGAATTTGGAGTTGCTGTTGAATAATTCACTTCGTTGGTAGGAAATGGCTGCGTAAATAGCTTTCGCTTACCTTCAGGCAGGATCGACATGTTTTTATGGATAATTTAGCGGAGTTTTCGAGATCGCTACTCGTTTTGAACGCGCCTAAGCCTAACGAACGAAATTTTCTCCGAGACGTGAGCGGCACCTGTCGATAAAGTCTGGAGATAGGCGCGACAACGGCATGTGGCCTCTGAGATGGGAGGATTTGGGAGGCTATGGTAGACAGCTTGTACTGCTTGTCTGTTTCGTTGCCGATCGACGGACATGTGAAGTAAAAATACGACGCACTCCTGGCTTCCATTGCGCTGCCTCTCGCACTTTCCGGACGTACACACACATAGACTTAGGTGCCCTATGTATGCGAAATTCAAAGAGTAATGGAAAAGCGTCCCGCACGTAAACTACGCTATCACGCTATACTAAAACTCTCTTTCTGCAAAGTTAGTTTGCGGAACGGTAACGCTATTTCCCGTAACCCCGCTATTACGCTAACGCTAAAGTAAAACTGTCTATTCTTAGTAGAGCGTGCGCCGTCGATGACGGCGCCGTCACGCAGTAGCAGAGTAGGAGAGATCACGTGACCCGCTCGCCGGGATGAGAGGAGCCGACCAATCGGAGCACGCGCCGGGAGGAGGAGAAGAGGTGGCGGGGTATAATAGCAGGTGTTTGGCGACGCGCTCTTCACACGATGGACACCGCTCGGCACTAGCCGCGTCCAGGACACGTGCCACGAGTGAAAACTGTCGAAACAGCGGAGTTGTTGTCGTTCCTTCTGTCTAAAATGAAGACTACCACAGCGAAAAAAAAAGAAAAATACGTGACAATCGCAGCAACAGAATGACCACAGCTGCGCTGTTTTGACGGATTTCACTTCGTGGGACTGGCTGCATTTTTTATTGCGATAGCGATTATATGGAAACTCCAAGCGGATTTCTGCCGTCCTCGTCACCGTCGTCGTCGCCGTTAGGCTCATTATAAAGTCCAAGGGCGATAAAACCATCGTCGTGCGCCATGTGCTGTATGTGCGAGTGAAAGCGCACGAGGGACGCGCGCTTTCATGCAGAGCGAACGCACGGCAGAGAGCAAGCGCGACGTCTTCCGTCGTGCGAAAGGCCGTGATGGGATGGGAGAGAGGGAGGGAGGGGAGGCGACGTTTAGCTGCGACAACAACTGCGTATCTTGCAACCGGGCGCAAGGGGAACTGACGACTCAAGCCCTAACCGCATGAGGGCGAATTTATGCACGACGGCGACGAACGAAGCCTTCGAGCGATGAAACGGGCCGTCGCGCGAACAGATCGCTCGTTCTTGTCGCTCGATTACTTCGTTCTTGAAATCTAGAATGCATCGCTCGTCAACCGGAAGTGCTATGAGTGACTAGCCAATAGCGCGAAGCCGGAACAAGATGTACAGACGTGAGCAGCCTTGTCTAAAACGTGGGAACGGCAGTTTCTGGGGCTCTGCGGAGCCAGGCAGCGACGTCTAACTGTAGTTGCTGGGCCCAAACGTGCCCAGCACCTACCGTTAGACGTCGGACCCATAAGCTAGCGTTAGACGTCGCTGGCTGGCTCTGGAGAGCGCCGGAAGCCACCGTTCCCGCGTTCAAGACCAGGCTGCTCACGTCTGTACATCCTGTTCCGGCTTCGCGCTATTGGCTAGTCGCGTGCTTGCCGTATATACTTCAAGCTCCCACGCGAAATGGGAAAAGTGGGAAGGCAGCGCCGGAGGAAGAGGGTGCGGTTTCTACTCTGCCAGTAACTACGCACTTGTACTTTGCCCAGCTGCGGGCGGTCGCGCACACCATATCTTAAAAGCGATCTGCATACAGCTCCTACCTTTCTATGCGCTTTACTTTCGGCACTCAGTTTTCGTTGAAGCGATAGACCACACTAACCTTCGCTCACTGCTGCAACCACGCTTGCTCACGCCAGTGTTTTGACAGTGGTTGTCTACGGTCATCGAGTGTGATCCATTCAGTTTTCGTTGAAGCGATAGACCGCACTAACCTTCGCTCACTGCTGCAACCACGCTTGCTCACGCCAGTGTTTTGACAGTGGTTGTCTACGGTCATCGAGTGTGATCCATTCATGTTTGTGCGCGCTGACAACATCATTGTTTATTCAGTTAGTAAGCGAATGTGTCCAAGTTCTTGCGGCCGATAAAACTACTATCCTTACTCCGTGTAACTCTCTACTAATTTGCTAACGCAATGAATGCTTCGACTTTCGGGCGAAACTGTGACGATGATGATGATGATGATGTCCTCAGCACATGGCTCGTACCCACTTCGGGGGATTGGCCAAGAATTGAGCATCTGAACTTTTAAATATGCATTCTGAAACTACAGTTAATGTGCATTTTAGTAATCAGAACAACAGACAGATTAATTTTTCTGAACTGCATAATTAATGCATTTAATACTAATGATAAATTAAAGCTGAAATATCTCTCAGAGAATTGTAAAAGTATGTATTTAAAATGTGACATTTTTCTCACTTTTTCTCTCACCTATTTCGTTCTTTTCGATTGGACACTGTATTTTTACAGCGAAACTGTATGTTGCTTGTCGATTCGTACGTCTGTCGCCTGTACGCCGAAAACGATCATCATCAACAATGACTCCAGCGTTGTCATCTACTTCCGCATCGGGCTCGTTGGCGCCCCTTGGGGCGACCGCGCAAGCGCTCGTGCCACTGCTCCCGCGTTCATCGTCGTCGTCTTCTTAGACTGCTGGCGCCGTTTCCGCACATGATTTCAGCGTAGAAGTTCAGTTCACTTCTGTCGTCGTAATTGGGAGGCTGCGTTTACGGGAGTATGAGCTATTTATTGTCTTACGTGACAGACAGATTTAATTTTGAAACAATTTAATTTAGGAGAATCGCAAGCGGCAATGGCGGGCGAATGCTACTAACCACGCTGCCGACCAAACTTGAGAAATCGAACGCAAGCGACAACGGCGGATTATGGGTGCACCGTCAGAACACTGATATAACTGGGCCATGCGCTTGGAATGAACTGAGTTGTCGTCGTTGTGGTTATGACAATCGCCACCAAGTATGTAGAGAACAGTGAAGTTTATGTGTTATCTCCAATGAGCTGTTATGTCATGTTTATACAGAGGAACGCAATTCCTAATTAATAAAAATATTTCTTGCCCCTGTTGTACTTCAGCATTCGTTAGGTATTTCAAGAGCACATTCCCAGCATGAGCAACAGCTCATGCTGGGAATTGCCGTGGCAAAAAGGAGTTCACCGTTAAACGCAGTTCCCGCACCAGCAATCAGAACAGTGTATTTTCTGATTCTTACAGGATCCAGATCAGGACTCAAAAACCTTGATTCACCAGCACAGCATTCAATTATAGACAACTTCTTGCATCATATCGTTTCAACAAAAAATATTAAAATATTTCTCGAAGTGTCAGACCAGAGTGCTTGTGGTGCAAACTCTGATTCAATTTTAGGTAGCCGGAGAATGCAGGGGTGAACTTTTATCGTAATAAACCTAAGTATGTCTACATTACCTTCTTACGATGATTGTTTAAAAGTGTATTCTTAGTACACTCATAATTCCTCTTCATATAAAACATAAATATTATCCTGTCAAATTTTGAAGGAGGTTATTAAGGAGTTATTAAGACTGGATAATAGGTGCCTAGTCGAAAGTCTTCGTATCAGATTCATTTGATTCGTTTTCTTTACAGGCGAGCTCTATCATTGTGCGCCAAAATAGTACGGAAGATCTAATAGATGGGATGGCGACACTTAGGAACGTTCTGGAATATGCCAACACTACCAATATTACAGCACGCAATTATATATATTATTTTTTTCTATCGTGAGTACTTTTGTATACATCTAATGTAGACAGACGGTGGTGGAGACTATGATGTAATGATAGGACGAAAAAGCTGCTGAATTTTGGTAAACTGCTACTGAGATACATGCTGACTTGGGTAATTGAGCTTTGTGCAATCAGGCCATCAATGAGAAGGCCAGCGGCGATCTTCGAAGACTGTAACATTAACGTTCAGACGTAAGTTTTGTTATTTCTTGAAGGGGATCTTTGAAGACGTTCAACCGACAAATATTGCGAACGTAAATTCATTTATAAGTGAATTTTGAATGTGGTCCTCTACGAGCGTCTCAAATGGTAATGAAAAGCATGTGCGCACGAGCAGCACAAGTACAAGCACACCACGCTAAGGCACTCTCCATACATGGGCGTCGTCTTTACAATACCAAATGTTATCACCAAAAATTAGTCAGGCACAAATCTCGAGAAGGCAAAATCGAATAAAACAAGAAAAAACCCGGGGTAGCTAGCACCAGTGGCGCAAGGCTAAAGACAGCTGAGCTGAATGGTTCCTAGCTGGTGTTGTGCCGCGCCTACGTGCCTATCATTGAGGCCACAGGAACTCCGATTTATCCGCTTCGAGTGGATTCATCGCGGCTAATTGCAAGCAAGCAATAGTACGTGCCCAACTATCATCGAGGCGACAGGAACTCCGATTTATACGCGTCGAGTGGATTCGTCGCGGGTAATTGCAAGCAGCCCCGGCCATCATCGCCACCCGTCCATCTGGGTCCTGTCGACGGGTCGCCAAGGGGACGCGACGAGACAATACGACGCGGTTGACGTCAGCAACCGCCCCGTCTGGGTCCTGTCGACGAGGAGTCGCCGCCAAGGGGATTTAAGGCAGGACCGGCCTTTTGTGGACAGAGAGTAGCCACCGGCCGCCCCGTCGGTCTGGTGCGCTCTTACTGCTTTTACCAGCTATCATCAGCTAATGGCAGCTAATGGCAGCTATTACCAGTATTACCTGCTATATCTGTATATATTTGCACATATTGTATAAAGCTTTCATCTCCTCTTCGTCTGCTCCAAGACTCCGTACCTCGTCCAGGATCCTGAGTCACAATACTGGTCATGGCTATACGAAGTGATGCTAAGTTATACGAAGTAATGCCAAGTGATGTTAAGTTACACGAAGTGTGTAAGCATTTCCTCGTGGCCGGTGGCATCGGGGGACGCCTCGCGAAGTACTTGCAGTGCGACCACATGTAGGGGAAGTGGCGTGAAAGCTATGCACAGTGTACGGGCAGAGCGCAGCAGACGACACGCCGGGATGACGTCACGGCGCATGCGCTGTAGCGCGCAGCTGGTGGCGCGCAGAGGCGCCTGCGGACTGGTTTGGTAGCATGCGCATGGCACGCAGTAGCGCGCAGATGCGCCTGCTGCAATCACGGACACCGCGAGCGTTTGGCGCTAATGCGGGGAAACGGACAAGCGCGGATGGCGTCGGCAGCACCTCTGTGCGTTGATCGTTGGTGCTGCTACAATTTGTTTCTCTCTCCCTCTCTGGCTCTCATTTTCTCTTTCTCTCTCCCGAGAATTGCGCGCGACGCTCCCCGAGGTGGTTGCTGGAAAACGCGGTGACACGAGGCGCACAATACGGTCGGTAAACAGCTCCGTTGTTAAAAACCAATGGCCACATTCTTGTAAAACGTTAGGCTGCGCGAAGCTTTACAGATTGTTTCAATTAAGCCATAAGCAAAAGGGCATGTAACGGGCATCATTAAATTTAGTACCATAGGTATCACCGTGTGCAGCGCATTAAAAAAAATCGCAGTATCTCCGGAAAGGCGAAGCATCAATTGCGATAGCAAATTAGTAGAGAGTGACACGGAGTAAGGATAGTAGTTTTATATGCAGCGAAAACTTGGACACATTCGCTTACTAACTGAATTAACAATCATGTTGTCAGCGCGCACAAACAAACATGAATAGATCACACTCGAAGACCGCAGCCAACCCCTGTCAAAACGCTGGCGTGAGCAAGTGTGGTAGCAGCAATGAGCGATGGTTAGTGCACTCTATCGCTTCAATGAAAACTGAGCGGCAAAAGCACAGTGCATAGATAGGTAGGAGCCGTGTCCAGATCGCTTTCAATATACGGTGCGCGCGAGTGCCCACAGCCGCGCACAGTACAAGTACGTAGTTACTGGCAGAGTAGAAGCCGCACCCCCTCCCTCGTGCGCTGCCTTCCCTTTCCTCCTCTCGCGTGCGAGACAGTTTCGAGTTCCCCTTGCGGCCGGTCGCAAGATACGCAGTTGGCGCCACAGCACAGCGCCACCCCCTTCCCTCCCTCTATCCCATCCCACCACGACCTTTCGCGCGACTGAAGACGTCGCGTTTGCTATCCGCCGTGTGTTCTTTCACCGTACGGGCAACGCGCAGCAGATGACATGCAAGGATGACGTCATGGCGCATGCGCAGTAGTGCCCAGCTGGCGGGTTCTCGGTGGAGCCGTGTCTGTGTCGGGCAAAGCCTGTGCGCACCTGCGCCGGCGGTTACTAGACAACGCGAGGTGACGTCATCGCTCTGCTTCGGCGCCTGCGCGGCTAGGCAACGCGGGCGGCGTCGGCAGCAGCTCTACGTGTTGCCTCGTTGTTGCTGCTACAATTTCTTTCTCTCTCTATTTCAGTCTAATTTTCTCTTTCCCTCTCCCGAGCATACTCTCCTTACCTCTCCTTAACGTCCCATGTCAAGGCAACATGTGCACGGCACGGAGAGGAGGCGAGGCACACGCCGCTCGGCGGGGTGGTCGCTAGGCAACGCAGTGACGTCATAGCTCGGCGACGTTTTGCGGCAGCAGGCGGCACTTTTTACAGTTAGCTAGAACAGATTCGCTGGTAAAAAAAATTCTTCGGTTAGCCCAGAACACCACTTGATTGGTTCCGTTTCATATTGCCATCAGTCCAGCTTTCATTACACGTGGATGAGACTGAGCCATTTTAATAATGAACACTCTTTAGAATTGCCCAGTTTAGTCAGCAAGAAACCACCTTCAGTCTTGAACCAGAAATAAGCAAAGGAGTCGCACCATAGTATAAGTGCTAGCTGGATAGAAAAAGTGGACAGTAGTCATGGTTAGCAAAACTAATAAATGCTGTTAGCGTGGCAGTGTATTTGGTATTTAGCTATTAATAGTGCTGGAAAGGTCTCCACTAAATTCCATTGTCCATCATTATGACATCCCAAAATGACTCTATAAACCTGCCTAAAGACATTCATTCGGCGAGGAAGCGCACATAGACATGAGGAATGTACCCTGGGAACAACAGTGGAAAGAGCGGTCACTTGTAACTTCATGAGGTGGCAGTAACATAAGTTTTTACTGCAAGTGGCCAAGAAGGAAAGTGCAGCAAGTAAATGAACACCTACAGTGCTCCATGTGCATTACAGCTTTCAACTAATCACCGGTGGAACTGCTCATTCGGTGTTATATACTACCCGAGAAAGCCAAAAAAGAATAATTCTTAAACATCTTTACAACTTTTTCGCATAACCTATGCCAATAAGACGGAACTCGTAACCAAGAAGCCGAATGAAAATAAAAATTTTCTAGTTTTGAATGAAATAATTCTCCTCTTGAAAAAAGGCGCCCAGCGTCTGTAACATCTCAGGTGGCCACTATTTACCGCAAGAAGCACCCGATAATGTTTAGCAAATGTAAGTTAGGCAGTAAGTGTCATGTCTTAATGAGCAACACAGAGGTAAATGTGGTCAAACAATCTATAAGAGCAAATGAGTGCTGGTTATATTGCTGTACCAGGTATATATGAAAGATGCGCTCCCAACACAAGCAAGTCCTATTAGACAGCGTGTGACACCCGCTGTGCTGAAAGTCAGACAACTATACTCAGAGGGGACGTACGATCGAAATGTAGAAGCGTGGATGGCACCACCACCACTGCGTCTGCTGCACTGTCGGGTGCTGCCGGACCTTCTAGAAACATTAAAGTTCCTATCAGCGTCCGAACAAGATATCAGTTTTTTTTCTTAGCCGGCACCTATGGCCTTCGCATTACTTACCATGAATCAACTTGTTCTGTAATGGTCAGGTATTTAGGCGCCTTTATTTCTGCTGATAGAAATCATTAGGAGAGAGAAAGAAATAACTTTATTCAGGTAAAGTATGGTTAAGGGGGCCGGAGGGTGGGTCGTTAGTCCAGGACTCCAGTGGCCAGCGCCACGCGCCGCGCCTGGTCGAGGAGACTGAATTGAGTCACCAGGTCAGTCCAGGCGAGGATGGCTGGCCAAGGCTCCCTGCAAGAAGTTTGTGCTAATTGGGGTGAATTTGAATTTTGCGGCCGTGATTGGCACTCCCATGTCACATGGGGCAAAGATGGCCTCCCCCCACACTAGGGGCATTGATTGTCATATCCGATTGGTCAGATGGCATGCCATTGCCCGAAATGTGGGTAGGTGTTGCCTGGATTTTTCTGTAGCCGAACCTCCTCCAATAAATTGTAGGTATGGCGTGGCGAGTTCTTGGGGTGAACGGCGTTGATGTTCTAATACATGGCATGCTAGTATTTGCTTATTGTTTCTGAACGGGGTGTCATTCCTTGCTCGAATTGAAGTCTCGCTAGGAAGAGCGCCTGCCCCGATGTTACCAGTGACACCAACACGCCCCGGATGCGTATTTACAATTGCTAGTAGATACAGCGCTCGACCGCTGGCGCCACGCTGCGCCGCTCGCGCGTACCATGTTTCGAGCCGCCGCCGTTGGAACGGAGGAGGCGTTGACGGAGAAAACGCTGGGCTGGTGGTGACTAGCCTGCTGTTGGGATCGGTGGTAATATAAACGCATCACTGTTTTGATGATCCAAATATCACTATCACTATCAGGGAGGGAGCAGTCTGACTATAGCTGTATTTTTATTTGGGGTGTTGCTACGCTGCGCTCCGCAACACCCCAACGACCGCCGCTTCGCGTCGGCTCCCGGCACCACGGCTGCCGCCGTGGCACCGGGGTTCAACCGACCGCGCTGGCAAACAGAGAGAGAAAAAAAGGAAAAAACGTGATATTAGGAGAAAAAAAATCTAGCCAGAGTGGGATTCGAGCCCGCGTACGCATGATCCCGAAGTGAGCGCCGTAACCACTCAGCCATACAGCCACTTTTTTTTTCTTTATTTCCGGACATTCGGCAAACACAATAATACAAACTACTGCATCAGCTGACAATATTCATTTCCCCACCTCTGATGTTTAACTTGCGGTTGACATTACAGAACTTTCATTTTGACAAGAGCATCCATCAAGATCAATAGTTCATCGTCAAAACCTAATTTCTTAAACACTTCACGAAGTTACTCACATTTTCAGTAAAGTAAGAGATACTGTTCTTGGATTAATGTCACAATTCCTTGGTTTCTCCAGATGCTCTGAAGGCCGAGGAAAAAGAACGTGTCATAAGGTATACTGTCTTGCCCTGTAGTTATGTACCGAATACCATAAGGTGTTAACGGTAATTCTTTTTTGATAGTTCTTTGCATACTGTCCCAGAAGAAGACCGCACTCCAACAATCTAGAAACACGTGCAGCCATACAGCCACGCTTCCAAGAGTAGCATTCATGCGAACCATATGATTGCGTTCGAGCGCCCGCGGCGAAAGAAACCACCTAGAAACGCAGTACGACGCAGCGTGGCGCCAGCGGTCGAACGCTGTATCTACTGGCAAATGGAGTGTTGCGCCCCGGACAGCCTAGAATGTGATGTTCTTGTCTTAGTCGATCGCCCAAGTTGTTAAGGGTGATCCTGGGGATTTTTCCGTGAAAGAAAAGCCTCTTGGGAGTCCGTGAGGACGTAGGCGGGCTTGTTTTCTGCCTGCCGTGTTTTTATCGCCAGGGCCACTGCAACCGCCTCCGCCGTGCTGGTACATGCTGTGCGGACTGAAGCTGTTGTTATATTTGTTGGGTTTCCAGAGGTTCCCTAAGTAGCCACGATAACGTGTCCCTTAAGGTCCCGTGCTGCGTCTGTGTGCGTCCGTGCAGCGCGGCGGAACAGGCGGGTCATGCCCTCCGCAAAGATGGCGACGCTCTCATTCGGTTTCGGGATGCGCGACTCAATTAGTTGTGGGGAAAAATCGCGACGATCATTGTTTGCGAAGGTGGGTGGAAAGCTCTGGTATGCGTGGTCATGATACGGGCAAAAAGGGCAAACGTGGCCGGCTTCTTCTCTGTGAAAGCACAAAGGACGGCGGTCGACGGTGCGTCACATGTCCATCCTGCGAACAAGCTGTGGACTTGTGGGTGTCGTCTGCGGCCAAGCTGCAGTTGCCTGCGGATGGCAGCAGGCCGATGATTCCACAGGTACACTAGGTTGCGCGGTCAGTGGCTGTGCGTTGCACGGCGGGGATGGCGGCTCGTTGAAAGGACAAATCATTGGTGATGACTTGTAGGCTGCTTTTGGAGGAGGACGACAAACAGCCGATGCGTCGCTCACAGACCGTTGGTCCGGTAAAAAATTTGGGTAACAAAAATGCCTGCCTGATTTCTTGTCACACAACTTCTGCTAAAGAGGCACCGACTCACTCCTGTGGAGTCACAAAGAGGTTGCGAATCTCCTCGCAAGCAACCTCCCGGATGAGCTCACGAAGCGAATACTCATTGCTGGTAGCCAGAACAGAAACGTTGCTCGAGGCGTTGTTTGGGCGATCGTAGGGTCGGCAACGTTGTTGCAGTGCTCGTTCGATGAACGTAGCGTCCGAGATGAATTCCGCAACGGTTTTCGGCGGGTTGCGAAGACCGGCGAAAAGTTGTTCCTTGACGCCTCACATCAGATAGCGGATTTTCTTTGCTTCCGGCATCTCTGGGTCAGCGCGGCGAAACAGGCGGGTCGTGTTCTACGGAAACATGGTGACGCTCTCATTCGGTTTTTGGATGGGCGACTCGATTAGTTGTTGGGCAGAATCGCGACGATTGTTGTTTGCGAAGGTGGTTGAAAGCTGCTCTCGAAACTCATTCCAGGAAGTCAGTGTGGCTTCCCGGTTCTTGTACCACGTACGAGCGCTGTCCGCCAGGGCGAAGTAAACGCGTGCGAGTTTTTCTTCTGCAGTCCACCGATTCGCCTTGGCGACTCGCTCGTATTGCGCGAGCCAATATTTGACGTCCTCGTATAAGCATCACCATGACATGTCTCGGGTGTCTGAATGATGCTGCCGAGTCACCTGGAAAGGTCGTGCGGTTGCCATCTTGTTAGGCGGTGGTCCGGTTGGTGAGGAGTTATCCAAGAGGATTACCTACGGGCTGAGGCCCCGCATTCGACTGTAGCGGTGGATAGGAGTGTTCACTGTAGGAACAGGTTGCGGGTTTGAACTGGGCGTTGCACTCCGCACAGGAGTTGCGGGCATCAGTGAGTACCCAGCACCTCCACCAGTGTCACAACACGCGAAGAACAGCACATAGGACGACGGTGCAGCAACAAGCACAAGCTCTATATTCAAGGCCCAAGAATAAATGGCCGCGCCAACTTTATCCTCTTCCGAGAGAGACATGCTTCCGCTCGTGTCCCTCACTTCGTTGTCTTCTTTAGTCGACACAATATTCTGTCGGGGTTATTGAAGTAAATTGCGAGCACACCATTAGTACTCCTGAATGGGGGCTACTCATGAGAAACAAGTGACCCGCTAGTATTTCCCAGAAGATGATGATGAAAATCTATTGGCATCTTTCAAAAAAGCCGATTGACGGGGTTGGTACCCCTAGTCCGGGATTGCGCTTGCGAAGGCTGCTGTCCGTGTTGTCTCAATGAGCTCTTGCTGGCTCTCGAGGTCTCATCTGGACAGAGCTGCCTCCCATCGTTCAGTTGTTGGCTGCTTTACGAGATCAATCATGTGATTCTTTTGAAAGGTAAATATTATGGGGTAAAGGTCTGCCTTCTCCCCACAAGACCTACATTCCTTGTAGAAAGTCATGGATCTATCGCATATAATTTCCGGTGGTTGTTATAAGACAGCGTCTGTAACTTTGAGTTCTATTTTTTGCGACTTGTTCGGGCAGTAGTGTGTATAGTCCCCACTGTACCGTTAATAGACAGGAAGAGAGCAGTATGGATCAGAGAACAAATGGGGATAACCGATATTCTAGTTGATATTAAGGGGGAAAATGGAGCTGGGCAGGACATGTAATGGGTAGGATGAATAATCGGAGGACCATTAGAATTACAGAAGGGATACGAAGAGAAGGGAAGCGCAGTTGAGGACGGCAGAAAACTAGGTGGGTTGATGAAGTTAGGAACTTTGCAGGCACAAATTGGTGATGCTGAGTCCGTAGGGAGTCCTAGGCGTCGGGATGACGTGTGGAGAGAAGCCCTTTCTTTGGAGAAGGCGGGGCAGAAATAAATTACATGGACGACCGTTTTCTCCTCTCCGCACGCTGAGCAGGCCGGGGATGGAGCCAGGCCTTTGCTGTATTTCCGGGTAGCCGTCCAGGAGCAGCCGATCTGGAGGCGCAGCAGGAGAGACCACTCCTGCCTTGTGAGGCCGCGATCAGGAAGTGGACGGGGAGGGCGACCACTGGTGATGCGCCGAGCCGGATGGAGCGCCGTTAGGTGGCCCTGCAACGTGTCCCTTGCGTAGTCAAAGGCAGTTACAGCGGTGCTGATTGGTACAGAAGCATGGTGTGCTGCCTTTGCCAGGGCGTCACCCTCCTTGTTGCCCTAGACGCCGACGTGAGAGGGTAGCCACTGCAGCGACAGCTTCAAGCCACTCGAAACAAGGGTGCGAAGCTTTACCGCCCACATGCCAACGCCAAAGCCGGTGGTATCCGGCTGTCGAAGAGCCAGGAGCGTCGTTATCGAGTCACAGAGTATCACAGCCAGAGAATCCGGGGGGTCCTCCGCCAGCAGGTCCGCAGCCAGATGGAGGTCGGCCACCTCAGCGGCGGTGGAGCTTGCTGCGAAAGGAAGCCGGCACACTCGTGAGCGCTGAAGGGCAGGGATCACGCAGGAGGATGTGGTAGATCCGGAGTCTGCATGGACGGAGCCGTCCGTGTAGATGTGGAGATGTCCGTCCAGCCGGTCCTTCAGCAGGAACGCCAACGTCTGGAACAAGGCTCATGTTGGGGATCACCTTTTCGTGAGGCCCTTCAGTGTATAGTACACACGTCCAATGGCTGATCGTGCGAAGGAGGTGGCGGGATGTCTAGCGTGGGTGGGCGACCAATAACGTCCTCGCAGAGCTGACACAAGCTGCCCATGCGCGAGTGAGGTCGGCTCTGCAACCTTGAAAGCAGAGCGATGCTACCCGGGGCGCGATGTAGCCTGTCAACGTGATGGAGGCCACATTGTAGCAGCAGCAGGGATAGCGGCCAAGCCTTTGCCTCGGCCAGGGTGGCAGCGATGTGCGAGGTCCCTGGCAAACCAAGAATCATCCGGATGGCTTTACGGTGCTAGAGCACCAGCCGGTCTACACGAGGGGGAGTGCATACAGAAGCCTTGACGTAGACGCGGCGGCGTATAGACGGAGACCTTATTGTGATGTGCATCATTTGCCGCGGAGGAGCAGATGGCCAACCACCATTTGGACCTTCAGCACTTCAGCAAAGAGCGCTTTGCCCGCTGGTGCCCACGAGAGCCGGTGGTCTATCAGCAGGCCCAAGTACGTCACGGCCCGCTTCCATGGTATGCGGTTGCCACCCAGCACCATCGGAACTGCTCGACGGTGGAAGGCCAAGCTGGGATGAACCTGGGATGGACGAGAAGGGCGTCTGTCTTCGTGGACGATACAGAGAGGTCCACTGCTTGGAATGGTCGCATAGGCGCATGTTTTTGGGCAGGGTGGTTGCGTTGAACTCTCCCCGCCAGGCTTTTGGTGTGCCGACGGGTTTATCAAAAATATTTGATTTCAAAGTTACAGATGTAAATGACCTATCTTCCTGTTTTGGTGCTTGCTAGCCGTATCGTTCGGGCTGAGAGATGGGGTTGGCTGAGCTCCTGGACTCTGTTATGGATGCCCAGTTCCAATATTCTCTCGGTAGAGGTGGACAGGGACCGGCCTAGGGTTTCTTTGTAGGCTGTCTGGAGCATGGTGTCTAGTTTCTCGACATCTGCCTGTTTCAGGTTCAAGTATGGGACAGCGTAGACTATCCGACTAAACAACGAATGTCGGGGCCAGGCGTAGGGTGTCTTTTTTGAGAATCGCCGTTCTTTTGTGCGCGGCCCAGTAATCATCCTATTGACTAGATCGCCGACGTTACGCAGTTCAGCTATAGTGATTGCGATGTTACCTTTGTTGTTAATGGTTAGACCAAGAACCTTGAGGTTTTCCACTTCTGTATGCGCTCTCCGTCTATGTTGATGTCGATGTTTTCCTGATCTCCTTTCTTCAGGAAGACGAGGAGTTCCCACTTTTCAGGGGAGCAACGGAGGCCGCGTTCTCTGGCGTATTGCCGCACGAGTGCGGCTACTTTTTATCGGCTGGATTCTATCTGACCTAAATTTTATTTTCTTGTCCAGATGGTGATGTCATCGGAATATAGAGTGTGCTCGATGCCATTGATCTCGTTCAACCGAGCGGAGACCCGGCTCATGGCTAGGTTGAAGAGCAGAGGTGACAGCACTGCCCCTTGCGGGGTTTCCAGTCTCCCATGCTTAAAAGGTTGGATCGTTGATCTCTCAGATTGATATGGACAGTTCTGTTCATCAGTAAGCTTTGAATGCCCGTGAAGGGTCTTCGGCCGCACTTGGTGGCTTGTAGGTATTCGAGGATCTTCGTATGTTTGACATTTTCGAAGTCTCCCTTCTCATCAAGAGCGAGGATTGCCCGGGACGGTGCCTTCTGTAGAAGGTCAATGACTTCTAGCTTCAGTGGAAGGAGCATGTCTTGAGCTTAAAAGTATTTCCTGAAGCCGAACATGTAGTGCGGCATCATGTCTTTGTCTTCCATGAAGTTGGTAAGACGTTCATGCACCATTTTCTACATTAGTTTGTCCGCGTACGACGTAAAGGAGATGGGTCATAGTTTGTCGGGGTGAATCTCTTTGCCTGTCTTAGGGATGAAGCTCACCTCAGCCGTTGCATAACCAGCGAAGCACGAGAAAGCCGAGAGAAAAGTGCATGTCGCGAAGGTGGCAATCGTGGAGACGTCGCTGATACTCATGTGAGGCCTCTACACGGGTGCTGGCTAGCTGCCGCTCGTGGTCGGCGTGTACGATATCGCTGCGGGCGTATGCAGCGGCAGAACGTGCGGGTGAGAGCAGCAAGATGTTCAAAGGCAACGCGGGTTCTCGACCGTACAGGAGATATAATCGTGAATAGCCGGCGGTGTCGCGACGCTATGAATTATACGCGAACGTCACATATGGTAAATGAAGATCCCAATGTCGGTGGTCTGCCGCAACGTACTTTGAAAGCATGTCGGCGATTGTCCGCTGTGGCGCTGCGTGAGACCGTTCGTCTGTGGGTGATATTTCCACGCGCTTGTGCCACTAGCTCCCAGATGAAAACGAGGACGGTCTAGTTCACGAGATTGCGCCTTGGTCTTTTGTCGGTGCTGCGTGGCCCCTTCGACGACTTGGACTTACTAGAACGTCCTTTTTTAGAAGTCGATTGTATATTAAAGGTGACATTTTTCTGGTGAAGGTGCGGGGTTTTCTCAACCCATGCAACAGACCCCTCCCAGCAGCAGGAACGCTAGACCGCTACCGGACCTCACGCCAATACACCGCGCCAGCTGGAAAATCCAGGGATTGTCCCCTAAGTTTGAGCCTTTACCTGAGAGGACAACGACAACGTCGGCAGGTATGGGTGCTACATCCGGTACTACCACGACTAACCCTGCGACGGCTGCTCCGGTACCTCCTCTTTACACGCTGCATAAACCGAGCGTGCCAAGTCCCTTCCATGACGACGTCCTTGAAGACGTGGAAGTCTGGCTGGTGGACTTCGAGTGCGTAGCAGAGTTCTACGAATGGGCCTACGAGGCGAAGCTCAAAAACGTTTATTTCTGTGTTTTGAAGGGTGCTCGCACGTGGTTCCAGAAATGTGAAGGCGTCCTGACAACATGGCATGAGTTTCGTCGCAGGCTCTTGGACACCTACGCCAGCTCAGATCGCCGAGAACGAGCAGAATGGGCCCTCCAGTCTTACATTCAGAAACCCAACGAGAGTGTGGCTATGTACGTGGAACACATGGGGCGCCTCTTCAGGCGAGCTGACCCTACCATGTCGGAAGACAAGAAGCTGCGGCACTTGATGCGCGGGGTGAAAGAGCAGCTTTTTGGTGGACTCGTCCGCAGTCCACCCAAAATGGTTGCGGAGTTTCTTACTGACGCCATCGCCATGGAGAAGGCCCTACACCAGTGCTCGCACCAATACGATCGGCAATTGAATCTCTCCTCTGCTACCAGTGGCCTAGGAGCTCTCACAACCGACGTCGAGTCGCTTCGCGAGATTATCCGAGCGGTAGTCCGCGACGAGCTGCGATAGCTGCCTCGGACGCAGCAGCCTTCAGCCAACTTCATCGCTAGCGTCGTGCGTGACGAAGTGCAGCATGCGCTCGGCACACCAAGTTACGAAGCAACACTTCAGGCCACTCCACCAGTTCAGGCGTTCACAACTTCAAGTGAACCTCGACGCGCAACCTACGCTGACGTTCTAGGATGCACCGCCCCGTCGCCGGTGACACCTCCTACCATGAGCGAATACCAGCGTGCGACTTATGTCGACGCACTCGTGCCCCATATTCTGGTACCAGCGCCCCTACCTGCCGTTACCCCGTATGGACGCTTCAGTCCGCACAGGTGGTTCCTTATTTCGGGAACGGCT